>NC_048600.1:101294298-101499298 GCF_003668045.3 Cricetulus griseus
CACACACACACACACACACACACACACACACACACACACACACCACACAGTGAGTAAAAATGTAATCTCACTCCACCAAGAAGCCGTCTCCTTACCATGGTCAGATATGCTCTTTTGATTTTGTTTGTTTGTTTGTTTGAGACAGGGTTCCATTGTTTAGCTCTGGCTGGCCTGGAACTTGCTTTGTAGATCAGGCTGGGCTGGAACTCAGATATCCACCTGCCTCAGCTTGATGGGATATGTCCTTTAAAAAAAAAAATTCAAAGATTCATTTATTTTATATGTATGAGCATTTTAGCCACATGTATGTTTGTACACCACACATGTCCCTGGAACTGGAGTTATGTATAGTTGTGAGCTACCATATGGGTGCTGGGAACGGAAATGAGGCCCTCTACATGAGTAACAGTTGCTCCTAACTACGGAATCATGCCTTCACCCCATTGTATGCATTCTTAATTCTTAGGCTAGAAAGATGGCTCTGTAGTTAGGAGTCCTTGTTTCTTCATGAGTCCCTGTGAGATAACATTCATTTTTCAGGTGAGGAAACAGACCTAAGAGGTAGGTAGCAAGACCGAGATCATGTATCTCAAAGTGGAAAAGCTAGAAAGTGGCCTGAGGGAGCCTGCAAGCAGGCTCACACCCTTGGAGACATCCCCAGTAGTTCCCTGTTGGTTGGATGAGGTGGGAAGGAAGGGGCTATGCTGTACTCTGGGTCTGCCAATGCAGTGGCCAGTGTCACTGGAACTGGTCCAGTAGGTTCTGTTTAATGCAGTCTGCTAAGAACTGCTGTCCAGACAGTGTACAGTCTACTTAGGCCTGACCTAGAGTATAAAGCTCTTGAGGCCCTGTCCTCAAGAGGCCTGTGGTCTAGTATCTAGTAATAAGATAAGCAGATTAGTCTAGCATTCCGGTCACCCTGGCAGGGGCTGTGACAAGATGAAACACTGGGGTCACGGGTGGAGTTCAGGGATAGACTATGAAGTCCTGGGAGCAAAACAAAAATAAGATGAAACACAGAAGGGGTAATCACCAGCCAGAAGACATGCTTGAGTTGACAAGGCTTCTTGGGGGAGGGGACTTTTGAGTGGAGAGAGGATAAAGGTGCAGCTGCCTTCCAGGCATTTAAGCTGACTCTAACAGAGAGTGTGTTCCTATTCTGTGATGTTAGCCCAGCCCTGCTGCTGGCTTGTGGGCATATGAGAAGGGTTAGGGTTTTAGGAGCCTTTGACATCTTTGCCAGGGTAAGGTTAGCTTCCTGGATGCATTAGACTTGTTTTTGTGTTTGAGCATTTTCTGTTTTGTTTTATTGTTGTTGATGTTGTTGTTGTTATTTTTTGAGACAGTGTCTCATTCTAGCCCAAGCTGACCTGAAACTTACTATATTGGCACAGACTGGCCTTACAGTCTTCCTACCTCAGCCTTCTGAGTGCTGGGATTATAGGCATGAGCTACCATGCCAAGGCTGAATTTATTTTTTGTTTTGTTTTGGGGCTTTTTGTTTTTGTTTTTGTTTTTGTTTTTTTTGAGACATAGTCTCACTTAGTAGATGAAGCTGGCCTGGAACTCACTCTGTAGTCTAGGCTGGGGGCCTCAAACTCATGGTAATCCCTCTGCCTTTGCTTCTTCCCCACCCCAAAGTATTGGAGTTATAGACATATGCCACCATACCTGGCTGCTTTTGTGTGTGTTGATTACTTTTGTTGCTTTATGTGTATGGATGTTTTGCCTGCATGTATGTTGGTACACCACATTCCTACATGTTTCCTGTAGAAGCCAAAAGAAGGTCCTACATTCCTTGGAGCTGGTGTTACAGATGGTTGTTAGCCACCATGTGGGTGCTGGAAAGCAATCCCAGGTCCTTTGGAAGAGCAGCCAGTGTTTTAACTGCTGAGCCATCTCTCCAGCCTGGTTTTTGTGGTTTTTAATAGCTAAGCAATAGTCACATCTTGTAATGCCTTCAGCAAACACACTAAGGAGGTAGAAGTCTTAACAAGCTTTGCTACTCAGAACACAGATGCTCACTAGACAAAGGAGCAGGGGTGAATGAATTTAAATTGCAGAGGGAGGACTCAAGGAAGATACAGGGAGGATGTTCCAGATGAGCTGTAATGAGGAAGAAAAGTGACTCATTGGAGCAGAGGGGAATGACCCCACCACCACTACAAAACAAAACAAAACAAAAATAGGCTTTGGAAATGGGAACAAGATTCATTTGTCTTTGTGGTTTAAGAAGTTTCATCTGCAGACAGGAAGATGAAGTGGAGGCCCCGAGAGGTCCATGCCTGCTCAGTGATAGGCGGATGAAAGCTAGAATTTTTGAGGTGGAAAGTTGCTCAAATCTGGCTTAACCTCTCTTTGTTCTGTGGAATCACTGAAGTGACAGAGGGTAGCCTGTCCATGAATTTAGAGCCAAGATGTAAATCCTACCTGCTCAACAGCTGGAACTCATGCCCTGGGTGCCTGCCACAGGGATACTCTCTGGGAGTGACCCCAAGTCTTGGGAAAAGTGGTGAGAAACCCAGAAGTAACATTTGTCAAATACTGGCTGCAGAGAGCAAGAGAGCTTCGGCTCTCTTCAGAAAAGAGTTCCTAGGTTATCGACTTCAGCTCCTAAGTGAGCTCTGGGCAGACACAGGGGCCCTCAGTTAACCCCGTAGAATGAAAGAGCAAACAGTAGATAATCCAAGTTAGCTCTTTGACACTTGCTTGCTGGGCCTACGGTACAGTCGTTTCATGATTCCTCCCACTGACCAAAAAATGAGCCTTGACAGGCTTAAGGGCAAGAGCAAAGTTAACGAAGTACATCTTGGGAGCCTTCTCAAAATACATAATTGTTCTAAAGATTGTCAAGCTGACGTGTTCGTTTATTACAGCTTTTTCCTGTCCCCATGCCCCAAATATCAAAGCCTTCAACATTTAGGGAAAACACGTATGACAGTCTCAACACATTTAATAAGATGGCTACAGAAGTCTCAGAAGAAAACAGGCTTGCTCACAAAGGGGACTTAATTAAGAATAAATTGGGCTGGGCATAGATAGCCTTTAATCCCAGCACTTGGAAGGCAGAGGCCGGCAGACCTTTGTGAGTTTGAGGCCAGCCGGTCTACATAGTGAGTGCTAGGACAGCCAGAGTTTATCTCAGGCAGATATGGTGGTGCATGCCTGTAATCCCAGCACCCAGAAAATCTTGAGTTGGAGGACAGCATAGGGTATATAGTGAGATCCCATCTTAAAAGAGACAATGGGGTAGGGAGTGTCGATCCGCTGTTAAGCGTGCTTACTGCTTTTGTATCCATGTTGGGCAGCCTGCAACCACCCCTAACTACAACTCCAGGGGGATCTGATGCCTCTGGCCTCGCTGAGCATCTGCACTTGTGAGTGCACTCGAGTGCAAACATGCGCACGCACAATTTAAGTAATTTTGTAAACAACAGGGCTGGAGAGATGGCTCAACAGTTAAGCACTTTGCTTTTTCCAAAGCTGGATTTGGAGCTTTGCTCCGGCGAAGATGCTTTGTGGTTGTGTTGGGCGACCAGGGTCAGGAAGTGATTTCACTTTGTTCGGGTCTGAGATTGGTTTCAGTTCCAGGCTGTACCAGGGGCTGGGTGCTGGAGAGCCTCAGGGGAGGGGCCCGCTGGGAGGGAGTTTCCCTGTTGTCTATGTACACAAGTGACAAGGTGGATGGACTGGGATTCCTGGGCTGAGCAGGGAAGCAGCCGTTGAGTGAGGCTCGGCTAGGGGAAGCAATGTGGGGCAGAGACAGCATATGAAGATATATGTTCAGGTCAGAACCCTGTGGTACGTTCTAAGACAAGAAAGGCACAGAGTTGGGCCATAGGGAAGTCTCTTCCACGGATTACCTGGGAGAGGTAGCTTTCACACAAGCAGATGAAGAAAGCGAACTAAGCATGCTACAAGGTCAAATGCACCGTGTGCTGCATCCTTAAGACTAGCCCCTTCGGGTCTGCAGAGACGGATCAGCAGCTGCTGATCTGTTCTCTGCTCTCTGTTCTTCCAGAAAACCTGATTCCCAACACCTGTGTCAGGTGGCTCACAACCACCTGTAACTGTCTCATCAGGGGGATTCTGACTCCTTCTTCTGGTCTCTGAGGACACACGTGTGGCATGCTATCACTCTCTCACACACACACAATTTTCTTAGATTCATTATTTTATGTGTATGAGTATTTGCTTGCATGCATGTATGTGCACCACATGTCCCTAGTGCTCTTGGAGGTCATAAGAGGGCATCGGATCCTCTAAACTGGAGTTGAGTTGTGAGCCACCAAGTGCTGTGTAGGTGCTGGAAACCAAGCCTAGGTCAAGTGTGCCAGGCAGTGGTGGCTCACGCCTTTAATCCCAGAATTTAGGAGGCAGAGACAGCAGGATGTCTGAGTTTGACGCCAGCCTGGTTTACATAGTGAGTATCAAGACAGGCTCCAAAGCTACAGAGAAACCCTGTCTCAAAAACAAACAAAAACAACAACAAACAGAGCAGCGAGTGCTCTTTAACCGCTCGACCATCTCTCCAGACCCTATACATGTTTTAAAGAATAATTTTTAAAGATTTATTTGTATGTGTGTGTGCCTATGTGTTGTATGTGCACCGCATGTGTACAGGTGTCCCCTGGAGCTGGAGTTATAGCTGGTTATAAGCCACCATGTGGGTCGTCTGGAAGAGCAGTGCATGCTCCTAGCCCATCCATCTCTCTAAATTCAGGGAGACAGACAGACAGACAGAGACAGAGACAGAGAGAGAGAGAGAGAGAGAGAGAGAACACCCTTTACTTACTAACACATGCCTGTAATCCCTACTCTCAGGAGGTTGATTAGTTTGAAGCCTGACTGGGCTGTATAGTGAGCTCCTGGCATGAGCAAACATAACTAGACTCCAATGGTAACATTTTCTTTCATTTGACTGGCTTTTTTTTTTTTTTAAAAAAAAAAAGGGCAAATGCATGTTGAGAACAATTATTGCAGATTTGCAGGCCTTTGCACGCTGGCGATCCTCTGAGACCTCAAGCTGTCAATTTTCCCAAGACAGTTTGGGGCCAGCCGGGTGGTTTCACAGCACATCATTACCCTAGGAAGTCAGAGGTTTCTGGTGGACTCATTCTGACAGAGGCATACACAGAGATTTTTGTGCCTCTTAGCAAGTTACAACATCCTGCATTTGGTTTTTCTTTTTCTTTCCTTTTTTCCCCCTTGAGACAGGGATTCTCTGTGTATCTCTGGATGTCTGGAATTCCTCTGTAGACCAGGCTGACCTCAAACTCAGAGCTCCACCTGCCCCTGCCTCCCAAGTGCTGGGATTAAAGGTAAGCTATCCAACATTCATTTTATTTCAAAATGAGAAACCCAAACTTTAAAGGCAGAGAGGATTTTGAAGCTTACTGTCTACTCCTAGAGGAATTTGTGGCCCTAGGCCATGACATGCATTGAAAAGTTTAATGATATTGGTTAAGACCCCTGGATATAATTCAGTTGTTAAGCGTGTTTTGGGCATGTGTGAAGACTTGGGTTCCCATCTCCAGTGGTGGTTGGGGCTGGAGAAATGGTTCAGCAGTTAAGAGCACTGTCTGCTCTTCCAGAGGACCCAGGTTCAATTCCCAGCACCTACATGCTGGTTCACAGCCATCTATAACTCTGTAATAGTTCCAGGGGATCTGACATCCACTTCTGGGCTCCATGGGTACTAGGCATGTATGTGGTATGTAGATCAGGTTGGATGGGAATCAAATACCTGGTAAGCCCTTAGCATGGTATTTACTATAGTGGATGTTCTCCAGAAACACTAGCTGCTATTATTATTTTATTTTGTGAAGTCAGTAGCTGCTTAGGAGTAGTCAGGTCTCCAGTACACAACCATTTTTAGTCCTGGCTCTTTTCATCTCAGTCTGCTTTGTAAGCTGCCTGACATGGGTACAGGGGACCAAACCCAATTTCTCTGAAGGAAAAAAAAAATTTTAAGTTTATTCATCAGTTGGGTGTGATGGGTTCACGCCTTTAATCCCAGCAATGGGGAGGCAGAGGCAGGTGGATCTCTGAGTTTGAGGCAGACTGATCTACAGAGCAAGTTCCAGGACTGCCAGCGTTGCATAGAGAAACACTGTCTGGAAAAACAAAAAACTTGTCAGCAATTTCATACATATAGAATATATTTAGACACATTCATACCCCATTCTCGTGTCCCCCTCCCCTACATATCCTCTGAACCTCTTCTTACCAACAAATGCTCCTTCCAGTTTCATGTCTTTTTTTTTTTAATGATTTATTGAGTTTAATGGAGATTGCTAGCATGAGCTCGGGTGTGTGTGGGGGTGGGGGTGGGGGTGGCGGTGGTATTTACCAGAGCTTGGGCAGCTACCCAGTGGCTGCACCACTGAAGAAAATGACTCCCATCCCAGCAACTAATAGTGAGCCGTCTCAGTCTTTAAAGTACAAGAAAAGTTTATGACAGAGTGTGTGCAGAAGCTTTCCCTCAACTCCTGTGTTGACAGTGGAGCTGAAATCTTTGCTAGATATGTTTGGACTGAGACATGAGGACATACTTGTGTTTAGATCATTTCTTCACACACGCACGCACGCACGCACAGACGCACGCACACACACACGCACACACACACACCATTGACTGGCATTTAGAGGTTTCACCAGATTCCTTGCCTCTGCTGGGAAGCTCGGGGTGTGTGTGGATGTCGTGGTTGAGTTCTTTTCAAACTGGGAGCATCCATAAGCAGAAGCAACAGTGCAGCATTTTGAGCGTGGGGAAATACCCCTGTAGCTTGCTTGCTTTGAACTAATGGTGAAGACAGTGCTGATGTTTTTAGAAATATATGGGTTTGGCAGACGCAAACTTGTGCGAGACCATGCCTACACAAATGCCTCCCAAGGGATTTGCGTTGACCTTTTACAAAATTGCTGACAGCCTAGGAGCCTCCCAAGGGAGTCTGAAACGTTGTGGAAGCTGCTATAGCCTTGAGTCATCTTTGTCACGTTTGGTAGGTGGCACTCTCTCCCTAAGGATGCTTTGGAGTGTTTTTCCTGGAATATGAAAAAGAGCAGAAATTAATTTTGTTTGGCAAATCCCACATCAATCCCTCGAGACACTCACTGCCTTTTGGGGGCTACAGAGTGGAAACTGGCCTTTGATGCTGATCCATATAGGACCTCTTAGGTTTCCTTACCACAAAGGAGCATGGTAAAGCAAGAGATTTTGGGGTGTTATCCTGTTGTAACTCTGCTGTGTAAGGACAGTGCCATTCTCAGTGGATCGCTTCACTTTTTAATTTTGTACTTTCCCCTCCTTCCTGTCTTTCTTTCTTCTTTTGTTTGTTTGGAGACAGGATCTTTCTGGGCCTGGTGGAACATGACTTCAGTCCCAACACTTGGGAAGTACGGGCGAGTGGATCTCAGTGAGTTTCAGCCCAGCCTGATCTACATAGTGAGCATCAGGCCAGCCTGGGTACACAGTGAGACCCTGTCTTAAAACAAAAAACAAACAACAACGAAAACCAACCAACCAAAACAAAACACAAAAACAAAGAACTCAAAGAGATCTGCCTCTCTCTGCCTTTGGAGTGCTGGGATTAAAGACTATGTCTAGAAGAAAGGGTCTTCCTATGTAGTCCTGTCTAAACTGGAACTTGTTATGTACACCAGGTTGACCTTGAACTTGTGATTCTCCTGCCTCTCTGCCACCACACTGCTGGGATTATAGGCATGAGCCACCATATCTAGCTCCACCTGTACTTGGGCTTTGCCCAGGAAGTGTCCTACTACTGAGCCTTGTTCCCGGCCTTCCTGTTACTTTTTATTCTGCGCCTGGATCTCACTAAGTCGTGAAGGCCAGCCTTCAATTCACCCTGTAGCCCATGCAGATCTTGAGATCTTCCTCCCTCAGTCTCCTGAGTTGCTGTATTACAAAGCCTGCGTCACTAGGCTCAGCTCTAACATATTATATTCTCCACAACAGCAAATGGCTGTAGAGCAAACCAGTCAGAGAGAAGTAGAATTAACAATTCCTACCACACAGTGATACCAGCCGCATTCAACCCCAAAGGAGATAGTGTCCTTGTTGGAGACAGGATCTTGCCGGGCCTGGTGGAACAAGACTTTAGTCCCAGCAGTGTGTGTGTGTATGTGTGTGTGTGTGTGTGTGTGTGATGCACCATGGCATGGATGTGGAAGTCAGAGGACAAGAGACAAGTTTTCCAGGAGGAGTTGGTTCTCTCTATTCACCTTGGTGGCTTTCTGTTGTTTTGTTTTGAGGTAGGGTCTCAGAATATAATATTACCAACACAAGGCATCTGTCTGGAGTTTTTAAAACGTCAGTTCCAGGTATCCAACTCCTGTTGTGGGCCTTGTGTGGCAAGCAGTTACCTGCTGAGCCATGTCTCTAGCCCCAGGAGATTGGATTGTTTTCAGTTTGCATAAGGGGAAACTGAGGCACAGAAGGTCATCAATCACCCCCGGTAGTTGAGGAAGTGGGATTTGAACTCAAAAAGCTCCTGCGGGGTCCCTGCATGACTCACCAGTGTGCTCTGTCATAGAGCAGTGCTGGGATTCTTCCTTGAGTTGAGGGAGGGATAGACTGAGGGATAAACTGAACCCTGGTAGCGGATTAACTGTTCAGCTAGAGGTGCTGGGAGGGCTGAGGAGAGCTGTTTTTGGAGTTCTGGGGAAATAGCTGTTTCTAAGTTTGGGACAGAGCTGAGGCAATTCCGCAGGGACAGAGAAGGGCCATTGTGGGGTGTCTTCCTACTCTCTGTGGAGAGGGATTGCACCCCTATAGGTTAAGATCTATATGTTTCCCCCCCCCCCATGGCTCTGTATTTGGAAGCCTATCTTTAAACAGTCAGCCCAGCTGCCTGGCTGTCGGGATTTAACAAACTGACAGGAACAGTGGATTCTTGACGAGGAAGAAAAGGTGAATCAGGGATGGCCAGTGCACTTAGTCATGGAGTAGCTTGTGTCTAGTGCATGGAGGGTTGGGGACATAAATGAATTCCCTTTTCCTATGAGTCATAAGAAAGCGAATCATCTTGTTAGTTTTTGTCCTGGAAAAGAAAGACTTCCAGTGACATGGCATTTGACTGAAACCAGAAGCCACCTGTGTCTGACCCTAGACAGATGCCTAGGTCTTGACAGTTCCTGCCCAGGATGAAGTCCCTCCACTGGCTTTGGAAGGGCTCTCAGATTCCTGCTACTGTCATGGTTGGCCCTCTACATCCTGGTGGGGCTCTGAGACCCTAAGTCCTTAGAGAGAAAGAGACAGAGTGTCATTAAAAGTAAAGGGCTAGGGCTGGGAAGATGGTTCAGCAAAACAATCTGGGTTTGGTCCCCAGAACCCATATGTAAAAAAGTAAGGGGTCAAAACCCAAAATAAGAGCTGGAGAGAGCTCGGTGGTGTGTGGAGGCTCACTACCATCCATAACTCGAGTTCTAGGGGATGCAATGCCTTCTGACTTCCACAGGCAGCAGGCACAAAAGTGGTTCACATACATACATACATAATACATACATACATACATACATGCATGCATACATACATGCAGGCAGAACACTCATACATAAAAGAAAATACAATGAAACAAGTACAAAAAATAGCCAGGAATGATAGCACATTTATCCCAACACTTGGGAGGCCAAGAAAGACAGATCTCTGTGAGTTCCAGGCTAGCCTGTTCTACAAAGTACATTCCAGGTCATCCCAGGCTATGTAGTAAGAACCTGTCTCAAAATCAAAACAAACCAAGCATGGTGGTAAGTGTTTATAACCTCAGAGCAGGGGAAGGAGAGACTGGAGGGTTCCTAGGCAAGCCAACCTCCATTGTTTGGTAAGTTCCAGGTCACTGAGGGACCCTGGCTTAGGGGGAAAAGAAAAGAAAAGAAAGCTGGGCAGTTGGCATGCAGTTTTAATCCCAGCACTTGGGAGGCAGAGGCAGAGGCAGGATGATCTCTGTTAAGTCCCACGCCAGCCTGGTCTATAGAGTGAGTCCAGGACAGCCAGAGTTGTTACACAAAGAAACAACAACAAAAGTAGACACCCCTGAAGAATAGCACCCAAGGTTGTCTTCTGGGCCCCACATGCATGTGAACACACACACACACACACACACACACACACACACACGTACGTACGTAAAGGACCAGTCAACTTCACAATTAATGGTCCTTTTGAAGATATTAGCATACAAATTCACCCTATAAATCATGCCTGTAAGCAAAGCCAAAGGTTCAATCATCAGTACTAGAAAAAAAGTTATTCCCTAAAACTAGACAATGGAAAAATAGTTTTGACCTTCTGGGATAGGAATGACCTTTATCCCCTGCCTCTGAAGGCAGCAGATCACTTCTGTACTAGTGCCCAATTCCCTGGACTGTCTTGGGGACATGTTGTTCTCTTTCAGACACCAGCTGCCAGCCTTCCATGTGTGTCCTGCCCAGCTTGTAATCTGGCTGTGGGAGGCTGGGGGGCACATCCTGTTCTGAGCCACTCTTTTCCCTTCTATGGAACCGTGACCTGTGACCTTACCTCAGACTCTAAGCTGAGGTCCCTTAGGGACTATGAAGGGTGCCCAGGAGGATAATGAAGGGCGTGGATAATTCCCACAAGTTCAGGAACATCAGCAGGGTGGTTCCATCTGCAGACAACGTTCCATGTGCTCTGGTCACACATTTCCCAAAGTGCTTGCTTTTATTGACAGTGTCTCTGTATTCCATTTGCCTCTGCTTCCTTCCTGTCCAAAGCAGCAGCAGTGGCTACTGTGGAGATTGGCTCTGTTCAGATATTTCTACTTATATAACTCAGTGTAGTCCTTATGCCAACCTGTGGCCGGGGATTGCTGTCCTTTTGGATGTGGGAACTGAGGCTAAAAGGCAGTAACTTGCCCAGCAGCACACTTGATTTCTGGGTGGATTTTTTTTTTTTTTTGAGTTTTTGGTTTCATTACTTATTTATTTGGCTTTTGTTTGTCTGTTTGTTTTTGAGACAAGATCTCTCTGTATAACCGTGGCTATCCTAGAACTTGCTGTGTAGAGCAGGCTGGCCTCCAAGTCAACCCACAGACATCCAGCTGCCTCTCTGCCTCCCGAGTGCTGGGATTAAAGATGCATGCCCCATGCCTGGTTTTGTCTTCATTCAACTTTTGGAGACAGAGTATTGGGTGGCCCAAGCTGGCCTTAAACTCATTATGTAGCCCAGGGTGACACTGAACTTTTAACAGTGTCAAGAATCTTTGGGATTAAGGCTTGTGTCACCGTGCCTGGTTTACACACTACTGGGAATTGAACCTAGGACTTGGGTATGCCATAGGAGCATGCTACCATCTGAGCTACACCCCTGCGCCTTGATTTAAACTTTTATTGTGATAAATGTCAAACATACACAGAGTGTCAATACAGTGAATTCTCTCAAACCCATCACCAAGCCCTGGCAGACGCCTTTGGGTCATTTAGAAGGAGGTGCCTTTCCTCCAGGGACCCCAGCTTGGTAAGCAGACGGTGGGCTGGATTCCAACCCTCTCTGCCCCTCTGGCTGGGCACTTTGTGCTGTGAACAGCCTGTGTAACTGCATATGACAACCCTGCCTAAGTGTCTTTCTTCTCAACTAGCTTTTGGCATAACGCATAGCATCAACAGCCAGACACATGACCGAGTGCTGATTTCCATGGTCAGTGCTCGGCTAACTGGGACGGGGAGAAAAGCTCAGATGCTGGGGACTTTTCCTCTTCATATGAAGCCAGGAGATGATTCCAGAGGAAACTGCTTCTGTACAGAGGAGGGTGGAGACAGATGAGCTACTTCTCAATGCTCCTGTTTCCTGTAGCCTCTTGCTCTGTCCTGGATGCCTTCTCCCTGATGCTTACCCCTTACCTTCCGTGCTTGGGGGACAAGGGAGGTGCTCGTCTGTGGCCACAGCCCTGGACTAGCAGAGGGAAGGAGGTGGAGCCCACTGAGACTGTTGCCTGGCAGCCAGCCTCCTGGAGTTCCTCACTGGGACACTCTGCCTCCTGTGGCTAGCTTGTCTGAAGATCTGTGTAGCCAGGGGCTGGGTGGGAGCTCAACTTTTGTACCTAGAGAGTTGTTTCTTTGAGTCCCAAGCAGGGCCTGTGGGTCATCAGATGTGGGGGGTAGCTGTTGTGTGTGTTTGCTCTGTTTCTAACAACCGTGGCCATGCCCAGCGCGGTGCCTGGTATTGGTTAGACAAATGTATGTGTTATACAATTGATATGACACAGTATCCCATGGAACAGAGAAATGTGCCAGAGGGCCCAGGCTGGTGCTTCATGCCTCAGACTACATCACAGAGATAACCAAACCGTGATGTCCGGTGGCTTGACACTGTTGAGGTGTGGAATTTGGTTTTTGTTTTGTTTTGTTTTTGAAACAGGGTCTGTCTATGCAGCCCTGTCTCTCTGGGAACTTGCTATGCAGACCAGGCTGGTCTCCAACTCAGAGACCCATCTTCCTCTGCCTCCCAAGTGCTGGGATTAAAGAGGTATGCCACCAACGCCTGGCTCCAGGTCTGTTTTTGCTTGTGGAGAGCCTGATGTACCTGAGGCAGTCTTGACCTGTGGCCATCTGGAACTTGGGACACCTGTGGCCACTCCATCTGGAACCTGGGACCTTCAAGGTGATGCCAGGAGGGGAAGAGAGAGGAGGAAGCGTTTACTTCCATTCTTTAAAAAAGTTTTTTGTTGTTTTGTTTTAATTAAAAGACAATTTAACCAGGTGTGGTGGTGCATGCCTTTAATCATGGCACTCAGTGGGCAGGGGTTAGTGGATCTTTTTAAGTTCAAGGCCAGCCTAGCTACATAGAGAGTTTCAGACCAGGCAGGGCTATATAGTGAGACTTTGTCCTTCCCTCCCAAATTTGTTTTTCAAGACAGGGTTTCTCTGTGTAGCTTTAGAGCCTGTCCTGGAACTAGCTCTTATAGACCAGGCTGGCCTCTAACTCACAGAGATCCACCTACTTCTGCTGGGATTAAAGGTGTGTGCCACCACTGCCTTGCTCCAAGTTTCTTTCTTTCTTTCTTTCTTTTTTTTTAAATATGTATTCATTGTGTTTGTATGTGTGTGAGCATACTATAGTATTTTTACCTGCTAAGCTATCTCAAGCCCTTGTTTTGTTTTTGAGGCAGGGCCCTGCTAAGGATCCCAGGCTGACCTGGAACCCTTGGCTCTCCTGCTTCAGGCTCTGAAGTGCTGGGATTAGAGGCATGTACCACCACACCTGGCCTGTTACTTCTGTTCTCATTTCATTGGCTAGAGTTGGTCAGGTGGCAAGGGAAGCTGAGAGGAACAAAGGAATGTCCTCAGCTTCCAAAGGACAGACTGTATGTGAGTGTGTATGCGCGTGTGTGCGTGCGTGCGTGCGTGAGTGCGTGTGTGTGTGTGTGTGTGTGTGTGTGTGTGTGTGTGTGTGTGTGTCAGTCCTGGCTGTCCTGGAACTTACTCTGTAGACCAGGTTGGCCTTGAACTCACAGAGATCCACCTGCCTCTGCCTCCCGAGTGCTGGGATCAAAGGTGTGTGCCACCACCACTTGGCCAAGGACAGACTTTTATATTCCTGTCACTAGGTGTAGTCTATCAGCGTGCCTCTGACTGGGTGGCTTGTCCAGTCACTGTGTTTTTTGCTTGAACAAAAAGAGAACGCCTGCCACTTAGGCCCAGAAAGGAGGTGGGAGACAGCATTGAAGGAGAGGGCTTTTAACGACTCCATGATGACATGTTGGTCTTGTGACAGTCATTTTCAAATGCCATGTCTGGAGCCCTTTTTCTCCTCTGGGCCCTGGGATAGTAAGACCACTCTATCTTGGTTCAGACTCCACTGAACCAAGGAACAGGTCCTCTGAAGTCATGGGAGAATTGAGGAGTTGAGAGCAGGAAACATAGCTGGCCTCCCGAGTGCCCCTGCCTGGGCATCTGCTAGATTATCCCTGCTTTTGTGACTGTGAATTTGCTCTCATAGTCTCTTGGTTCTATACCCACCCTCTTTCTGGTAACCAGAAAGCAAATAGTATCTGAACCTTGAACCAAATAAATTCCTGGGGGAAGAATCTAACTGACTTCTGTGGTCCAATCAGCAGGTCCAATCATCTGTGATTTGTGGACACGGTCATATAGTACCCCCATGCCACTAAGGTTTTTCCTTTAGGAGTGGAGGTGGAGGCATTTTCCCACCTCGTGTCACTGTAGGGACATGAGGTGGCAAAATAATTGAGAAACATGCCAGACCTACCTCCTTACACCAGGTTGGATCGGGTTGGTTGGATGATATCTGGAAGAGAGCTCAGAGAACTATAAGGGACCACTTAACTGTGAGCTGGTGTGGTGGGGTGGTGGGACATCTCTTAGAACCATAGGAGATTACAGTACCCTAACAGGGCTTGGTGGATTTATAATGCTGTAACATAGAACTGGGAAGTCTTGGTCAAGGCATGGGAGCTGTTTGTTGGAAGGTCATGGAACAGGATGGGGTGGGAGGGTGGGAGGCAGGGACGGCCAGAGCCAGCCAGGCCATTGCTGGAGGTAAGCCAGGTTTATAGGCTACTGGATCATAACCTTGTAAAACAGAAAGCAAATGTGTATCTCTCCCCCTACATAAACACAGCTGCTTCTGTAGTTGAAATGGTGTGACAGGCAGAAGATGTTGGTCCGGATTTAGCACTTTGGTCCTTGTCCCTACACTACCCCAACTGGCTGTGTACCTAGAAGCAAATCTTCTCACCCTGCTGGGGCTTGTTTTGCTCTGCTCTTTGAAGGCTCTGTGTGCGAGCATTAGTGTAGCAAGGGGGTGAAATCTGAACCGGACAGCTGCATTTGGACCCAAGGGGGTGAAATCTGAACTGGACAGCTGCGTTTAGACCCTTGTCCTTCACTTGCTGGTGATGTGACCTGGGCAGATTTCCTAACCGCCACTGTTTCCTCCCCTCCTCACGGGGGCATTGTGAGGATTGCAGGAAATGGGTGCTCAGTGAAGTATTAATATTATTATTAGAAACCAAGGCCACAGGGCTAGGGATGTAGCTTGGCTAGGAGAGTGCTTGTCTTGTGTGTCAGCACAAGTCTCTGAGTTTGATCCCCAGCACCAAATAAAACCCACACACTTGGAATCCTAGCACTGGGGAAGTGAAAGCAAGAGGGCTAGGAGTTCGAGGTCATACATCCTCATCTGTATGAGGAGTTTCAGCCTGTTATACAGATGTTCTAGAGAGAGAGAGAGAGAGAGAGAGAGAGAGAGAGAGAGAGAGAGAGAGAGAAAGGGCAGGGGACACAACAATTCCAGGGACTGTAGCCAGGTGTAGTGACAGAGTGCTCAGAGCCTTCTAGTGGGAACAACTGTGCTGGTCTGATTGGGGCAGGGGAGGGAGGGCAGAGGGGAGAACCCCTACGAGGGTGGGAGCTGGGGGAGGAGCAGAAGAGTGGAGAGAATGACAGAGGCAGCCTGGGCCTCTTAGAGGCTGTGGTGGTGGTCTTCCTCTTCATCCAGCCCTGTCTAGGGTGTTAGTGCTGGGGTGGAGAGCCTGCCCCAGTCAGCAGCCAGCTCTGCCACCTGTCCTTCCACACCGCATCTGTTTCCCTGTTATTCCACTGGGGCCTACATGATGGGTCTTAGGAATGACACCAAAGAATTCTGGAAGTTTCTAGGCTCTTCCCTTCCATCCTGGGTCATGTGTATGAGGGTCATGTCTATAGCTTAGGCCCCCTGTTAGATACGTGGCCTTTCTGTCTTGAAGCTGCAGAGCTTAGCAATTTGTTTTGTTTGTTTTTTAGATCAAGAAGTCCTTTGGACCATATAGCGGTTTAAAGGCAAAAACACTCTAGACCTCTGCTCCTATTGCCTTCTCCAGGGGCAGAGCTGGTCTCCAGCTAGTCTCACCCCACAGAGCCTATAATGTCCAGCCTTGTCCCCTTTCCTCATTGCCTTTGTCCTCGGGTCCCTGCAGTTTCCACCAGCTCTCTGGCTGCCGGGTCCAGACTGAGGCTTAGGACAGCCCCTCCCTTTCCTCTGTCAGCAGCTGAGGCCTCCTCGCCTCCACCCATCTCACTTGGATTCAGGCCCTAGTGATAATGAATTACATAAATAAGTCATTTCCATTAGCAGCACAGCCAGGCACTGGCCCAGGAGGCAGTGCAGTTCCTGAGGCTGTATGGCCCTGGCAAGTGGCTCCTCAGCAAGGTGGCTCCAGCCTCCTGATGTTTCTGCTTAGTGTCTTAGGGAGGGGCCTCAGCCCTCTGATTCCTTCCAGTGTGAGGTTTTCAGTCTAGAGCAACATTGTCAACCTGTGGGCCAAACACCCTTTCACAGAGGTCCTATATCAGATATCCTACGTATCTGATCTTTACATTACGACTCATAAGAGTAGCAAAATTACTGTTACGAAGTAGCAATGAAAATAATTTTATGGTGGGGGTCACTACAACACAAGGAACTGTATTAAAGGGTCACGGCGTTAGGAAGGTTGAGAAACACTGATCTATCTACTTCCAGTGGCCATAGGGACCTGGATAGGTGTGTTTGAAGATAGTTGGGCCCCTAGAAGGGGTTAGTGGTGGGGCATCTGGTAGCTTAGGCTGCTCTTCTGGGCCTGCCTGGGCTTGGCTGGCAAAGGTGCGCAGTGGCCATGGCAACCCTTGTCTGCAGGCAGCCCCAGGGCAAACACAGGCTTTCAAAGGGGGCCTTGTTCTCTGTGGGAGCCGTTTGGTTTGCTAGCCTTTCAGACCTAGGGAGGAAAGGGAAGACAGAGGGGACAGGGCTGGCCTGCCGGTGAGGAGATGACACTCCTGCCCCACCCCCACCCCCTTTGCCCTGGCCCCAGGCATATTTCCTGGAGGCCACCATTTCCAGACCCCCTCCTGGAAAATGAAAGAAGAGTGAGCAGAGGAGTGTGCCTGGTCTCCAGGCAACGGCTGTCTGTGCAGTTGAGGGGAGGGAGGAAAAGTTGCTGTCACACTGGGCACCTTGGTGTGGAAAGTACTACACTGATTTCACCAAGCTAGTCAGAGCCATCTAAGCAGATTCTTCGATGAGCATCAAATGTGTACCATTCAGAACACTGGAGCTGGGGAGGTAGCTCTATGGGTAGGCTGGTTGCCTAGCACACACAAAGCCCTGGGTTTTGGTCCCAACACAGCATGGTATAACATGCACACATGTTATACCAGAACCGGGGACATAAAGGCAGAGGGCTCAGTTCAAGGTCATCACTGGCTACTTAGGGAGTTAGAAGCAAAACATACTTAGGCTACAAGGGGATGGGAGAGAAATGAGAGGAGAAGAGGGGAGAGGGAGGAAGAGAGAGACACTAAACTATTCTTAGTTAGGATTCTTGTGTATTGGTGAGGGGATTTAGAGAAACAGTTGATCATGGGGCTTTGTGGGCTTTGGAAGGGGGCTCAGTTATAGAATTCTCCCCTTTCACGTTTTATCATTATGCTCCTCATATAAAAATCAAGGAGGCTGTCATGTCTCTCCTATAGCCACACAGGTAGTACAGGGCTTTAAAAAAATATACCTGGGAACCAGTTGGAGGTAGCACATGCCTTTAATCCCAGCACTCAGGAGGCAGAGGCAGGTGGATCTCTGTGAGTTCAAGGCCAACCTGGACTGCAGAGTGAGTTTCAGGACAGGCTCCAAAGCTACACAAAGAAACCCTGTCTCGAAAGACCAAATATATATATTTGGTAAGAATGAGTGGATGTGAACACACTGACACGGTTATGGAGGATGAGGTCCATCTCTAATGCTCCCCCATCAATTCAGCATCCCGCCTTATCCTGCTCAGGCGTGTGTGTAAAGGGGGAGACAGGAGGCAGACTTGACTATATCTGGGACAACTTTGCTGGCCACTGTGTCTGGTCATCAGGGACTCCAGGGATTCCTTAAGGACTGTGTCAGAAAAGATGCTAGCCTGAAAACAAGCTCAGAAAGATGATGATTGGGACTGTGTCATTTGTTCTCCAGGCACTGTCAGCCCGAGGAAGCAGCTTCCTACTGGAGCTCACTACTGACAAACCAGTGCCTGCCTTCCAGGTCTGGTCGGGGTGTCGGGTGTCAAGATCCAGAAACATGAGACCTATAGGTAGGGACTCTGGCCATTCATACCTACCCAGGAAAGTTTCAAGGGTCTCATTAGGGGTCAGACATTGGGACCAAGATCAGGGGGCTGGATTCTGCTCCTCCACCTCTTGCATCACCTGTCCCTTTGTGATTCTTGCTTGTTGTGTTGCTGAGTTGGGTGCCTTGGTGCCATTTAAAGGGGCTTCTTCAGCTGGGGTTAGGGTAGAAGGCACTGATGAACTTTCCAAACATTTTCAGTGAGCATAAACTGAGAGGTACTGCCTAAAGCTGTGGTTCTCAACCTTCCTAAGGCTACAACCCTTTAATACAGTTCCTCGTGTTGTTGAATCTAGGGCTTCTCACCTGCTACAAAAGTGCTCTGCCACTGCCACTAATGGGCATCTGTAGCCCAGTTTCTTACTTTTGTTTGTGTATGATTTTTTGTTTGTTTGTTTGTTTTGTTTTTGTTTGAGACAGGGTTTCTCTGTAGCTTTGGATCTTATCCTGGAATTTACTGTGTAGACCAAATTCTCATGTCTCTGCCTTCTGAGTGCTGGGATTAAAGGTGTAAGCCACCACCACCCCAGTTTCTACTTTTTATCTTGAGACAAACTCTCATTAAGGTGTCCCAGGCTGGTTTTGAACTTGTCATCCTGCTGCCTCAGCCTCCCAAGTAGCTGAGATTACAGCCTGCACCATCAGGCTCAGCTCTTGTGCTGTAGAGACTGAAGCTGGCTCTAAGAGCCTCCTCTACTGTCAAGAATCTCCAGGGACTACAGGAGCTGCCAGGAGGGCTACCTGAGGAAGGGTGGCCACTCTGTTTGCAATTCTTAGGCTGCTTATGGCTCTTTCCAGAGGCAGGAATGGCCACATAGGAGTGGTTTCTGGGCCCCTGCTTTCACTACAGCATATCCCTTCCTCTGAGGCTTCCAGTGCTTAATTAGATTTCTTAGGCTCATAGTAGATGTGAAATGTGATTTTTTCCCCCTTTCTTAAGTAAAAAGTGTGTGAACAGCTGTTCTCATGGGTATTACTGTCTGAGACTTAGCTGCAGTCTGAAACCTAGGAAGTGGGCATGGTATGTGTGTGCGCAAAAAACACACACACACACAAAAATCACACACACGTGTGCGCGCGCGCATGTGCGCATGTGCCTCCCTCACTCCCAGAGGTATGCCTTGCACTTATATTCCTCTTAATGTATTATTCCACTTTTCTTTGTTTTCTCTCAAGCCCTTAGGACAGGAAGGCTGTGGTTTCTGCCATTAGGGGAAAAAAAGGGTCCCTGAGTGTCCCAGGCTCAGCCTGGAGTTGGGGGAGGTGTTTTGTAAGAACTGCCCATGAGCTACACCCAGTGCCAAGGCCTTCTGCTCTGTAGAAGCCAGGGTGAGTGACAAGTCTGGTGCAGATCCTTCACCATGGACACTCACTGTCAGGTGGAGTCCCCAGCACCAGCTTGTGGGTCCTGGTATACAGGTACAGGTAGAGCCTTTGTTTGTTTGTTTTAGTTCTGGTTTTTCAAGACAGGGTATCTCTCTATGTAGCCCTGGCTGTCCTGAAACTCTGTAGACCAGTTTGGTCTCGAACGCACAGAGATCTGCCTATGTCTGCTTCCTGAGTGCCAGGATCAAAGGCGTGCTCACTCCGTTCCGCTGCAGGCAGAGCCTTGATGCCAGAAGTCAGGTATGCAGACAGCAGCACTGACATCGACATCACCTGGTTAGAAATGGGACATCAAGCTCACCTTGGACATTGGAGTAACCTGCATTTTAAGAAAGTGGCTTATTTGCACAAATGTGAGAAACTAAGGGACCCAAGCCTTATCTGTGCATATTGTGTGTGTGTGTGTGTGTGTGTGTGTGTGTGTGTGTGTGTGTGCACCTGACTGTGCAGAATGTTTTTAAACCGGGATGCTCTGATTGTCTCAGTTGAAGGACAACTTGTTTCTTCTTCATTCATTAGTTCAAAACCAATGAGCATGGCCAGTCCGTGCAAGTCTGACAGCAACCAGACTGGACTGTGTGCTGTTCCAAGAGGCGTGTGCTCAGATGTTGTGGAATGTGAACCTGCTAGAAAGGGATTAATCCTCCCCTACTTCCTTTTCGGTTCTTACTTAGATTCAGGATTAAATCCTGGCAATTGCATGTATTGCTGTGTGTTCTTGATCTTCACTTTTGTCATCTTTAAATTGGTGCTAACAGTGCAGCGCCCCCCCCCCATCTCAAAGACTCGTGTGCCGTTTAAAAGAAAAACAGCACACAGGATTCACACTTGGTAACCTTGGGCATCAAATGTTCACTTCTGACAGTTTGGGGCTGTTGGTAATGCATTGTCACTATGAAGATCTAAGCAAAACCTGAGAGCAGAATGCAGACAACGTTAGAACATGTCTAAGTGTCTAAGCGTTGGGAAGAAGGAATAAACATGGTGTAGGAAATCATTTATCCCACAGGACCAGCTGTTAACCCTTTCCCTTCTCCACCCCATGTGTATTCTAGATACCACCTCCCAAACAGACTGGATTCTCAGTGCCTAGCTAGTTACCTCTGACTCTCCAACTGTGCCAGCATGCCCCTCCTTTCTGGAACAATTCAGACCGCTTTCTAGGTTATTCTTGAACAAGGGGGTGCAGTGAAAAGGTAGAGTCTTTAACTCAGGTCAGAGCTGTGTTCTAGAGTGTTCCCTCATTGACCTTTGGTTCTGAATTTTTATTTATTTGTTATTATTGTGTGTATACATATGTGTGTGTGTGTGTGCGTGCACATGTGGGTGGTCTGAAGACAACTTTCAAGAGTTTGTTCTCTCCTTCCTCCATGGGATCTGGGTAGCAAACTCAGGTAGCCAAACCTGTTGCAGCCAAGCCAGGGGGCTGTCCTAGAATTTACTCTGTAGACCGACCTCGAACTCAGGGATTTGCCTGTCTCAGTGTTGGGATTAATGCATGTGTCACCATGCCAGCTGTGGTGAGTGCTTTTAACCACTGAGCTGTCTCTCCCCCCAGGCCCTCAGGTTCTCCATGCTGTTTCTGGTCCTAGATTCCTTTGATAATTTCAGTGCCGTTGTTTTGCTTGTTTTGTCTGATTTTACAGTGCTGGGGGTTGAACTCAGAGCCACGTGCAAGCTTTATAAGCACTGTGCCACACAGCTACATCTCCACACAGCTACATCTCTAGCTCCCCTTTTGGTAATCTAAAGAGAACTTTGGTTACCCCTGGACATGCTGAAAAGTCTGTGTGCACATGAATATGTTAAACTGTGTATCCAATTTCACAGGAGACTGGTAGGCCTAACAGAAATCTCCCTGGTCCTTGATACAGTGTTATAAGTGCCACAGCGCTGCTTGTCCCTGCTATCCAGTGTGCATCCGAGGGGCTCTTGGGAGACAGTGGGGTGAAGTGCTCAGGTCCAGGAGCCAGGTACTAGGGTCTGTACCCTTTTCTTTCCTCTGCTACTTGCTGGCTCCTCCACCCCGCCTCCCCATTTGTTGTTTTGTTTTGTTTTTTTGAAACAGGGTTTCTTTGTGTAGCCCTAGCTGTCTTAGAACTCACTCCCTAGACCAGGCTGGCCTCAAACAGAGATTCACCTGCCTCTGCCTCCCAAGTGCTGGGATTAAAGGCATGAGCTACCACTGCCTGGCATCTCCCCATGTTAATAAACACTTTCTTCAGGTCATAGCGTGCAGGTTCCCAGCTGAATGTGACTTACTGGCTTGTTGACCTTGGTTATAGTTACCTGTGCTATCTAAGCTCCATGTCCCCCATCTGTAAGGCTGACCTTCCTTGTGGCTGGAGAGACAGATCATCAGTTAATTTTTGGCATTGGCTGCTTTCCTAGAGGACCTGGTTTCGATTCCCAGAACACAGATGGTAGCTCACAATGTCTGTAACTTGTTCCAGAGAACCCTGTGCCCTCTTCTGGCATCCATGGGACCAGGCACACACATGGTATACAGACACACGTGCAGGCAAAATACCCATGCACTTAAAAATAAAATAAAAATTAAAATGCTCGAATTATAAGACTTCCTATTTAGCTACAGAGTGACTCTTTATTCTGAAAGAAGCTGCTGTGGTAGCAGGGACTTGTTTGACCTGTGTGGAGCAACAAGTAATTGGGCTGTAGTAAACCCCTAAGGCCCTCCTTTGGATGGGTGGGGAGCAGAATCCTTGTTATACCTCTGGGAAATTGGGAGGGAGAACCGGATAGCTATGTAGCTATGTCCTCTAGCTACCCACTCCTGCCTACTTAGCCCACTACTGTGGTTTTTTTTTTTTTTTTTTGCCCTAGATATGGAAACTCTTGCCCCTGGAGCTTCCCCAAGACTAGGTGCCCAACACAAAGGGGTGAGGAAGGAAACCTCAGTGTAGCTGGAGGAGAAGCCATTGCTCTTCTTAATTGACTCTTGCTCCCAGGATCTCAGCTCTCTGCGGTCCCCAGTAGGGTGTTAACTGTTGTCAGGACAGTGGCAGGGCTGTAGGGGGCTTTAGGGAACATGCAGAAAAGGAGGAAGTACCTCTCAGGTCCCGAGACTGAAGTCTTGAACTCCTGCTGCCCAGACCTCTCTGGCCGTTGTAGTTGAGCTGTGGAAACCTATCGTCACCCTTCTCCCAGCCCTGCACCCTCTCCGATGTGCTGTGAGACTGGCCAGAGTTAAACAATTCCAAACATTGGCCCCCACTGGACCCTTAATTACATTAAGGCACAAAGTGGCAGTGCCAGCACCAAGTGGATCCTGGCCGGCTGTCCCAAGAACAATTGTAGGTCTGTTCTCATGGCCCGTCTCTCCCAGCTGTGCCTCTTTTCATCTCAGCCTCATTCCCAGGGATGAGGGACTCCAGCTTCCCTGCTTCTTCCCTGATCTCATTGGTTTTGCATCTGCCTTTCCTCACTCTGGGGGCCCTGAGTGCGGTAGCCTCTTGGCCCTTTTCTTCACTCCCTACAGCCCCAGCCAGCTCTATTTCTACTGTGTGCCAAGTGCTTTAAGAAGTCAGGTGGTTAAGCTTCTAATTTGCTTATGGTCCTGAAGGGGATGCAGAAAGCCCCACTTTATTTATTTATTTATTTGTTAGTGTTTTTTCAAGGCAAGATTTCTCAGTGTAGCCCTGTCTGTCCTGGAACTCACTCTGTAGACCAGGCTGGCCTTGAACTCACAGAGGTCCACCTGCCTCTGCCTTTTTTAAATTTTATTTTATGTGCATCGGTGTTTTACCTGCATGTGTGTCTGTATGAAGGTGTAGTAGGATCACCTGGAACAGGAGTTACAGACAGTTGTGAGCTGACATGTGGGTGCTGGGGATTGAACCTGGTTCCTCTAGAATAGCAATCAGTGCTCTTAACCATAGAGCTATCTCCCCAGTCCCCAATCTACTAGTTTCTTAAAGGTACATATTTTTCCTCAGATCTGTATTGATGTGGCAGCTGGGATAGGAGGCACAGTGTTTCTTTGGAGTGATGGAGCTTGGGGAGGGCCAGTGTGTGTGAGAGGAGTGGGGGCAGGGGTTGAGACAGGGTCTTCCTATGCAGCACAGGCTGAACCTAGTGACCTTTCTCTTCCCTGCCTGCTTGGCTTTGTAAGTGTGGTCATTTCAGTCCTTCCCATTATCTCATCAAAAATGTCCTGGAAAGAGCCATCCCATAGGACACTCTTGGTGACATCATGAAGGACCTTCAAGAGGACTTGCTTTCATCACCAGCTTTTTTTTTTTTTCCCTTTTGGGGGTTAAAATATAATTACATTTCTTTCCCACTTTTCTTTCTTCTCTCCAATCCTTCCCATGCCTCACCCCTCTCAAATTAATGGCTTCTTTTTCTTTGATTATTATTATTTGTTTGTTTTTCAAAATAGGGTTTCTCTGTGTATCAGTCCTGGCTGTCCTGGAACTCACTCTGTAAACCAAGCTGGCCTTGAACTCACAGAGATCCGCCTGTCTCTGCCTCCCAAGTGCTGGGATTAAAGGTGTGAGCCACTACTGCCTGGCTCTTTGATTATTATTGATAAACACACACACACACACACACACACACACAATCTGCTGGATCTGTTTGGTATTGCCTGTGTGTATATGATTTTAATGCTGATCACTTGGTATTAGGTAACCAATCAGGGGGCTCATCTTTTTCTTAGCAGTCATTAGTTGCCTGCAGTTCTTTGTCTAGGGATGGGACCCTGTGAAATACCCCATTTGAGTTAGCATGTATATTGGTATTGGCCTTGTTTGGGTCATGTTTAGGCAGCCATGCTGTTGAGGTATAAAGGGTGTAGCTTGGCTGTTGATTCTAAAAGACATACTCTCACAGCAGACTTCTATTTCTCTGGCTCTTGCCATCTTTCCACCATCTCTTCTGTGATGTTCCCTGAGCCTTAGGTGCAGGAGTAGTGTTGTCGATGTATCTGTGAGGGTTAGGATCCCCATGGTCGGTTGACCTCTGCATTGTGACCAGTTGTGATTTCATGTAGTGGTCTCGCTGTAAAGAGAGGCTCTGATGCAGAGTGAGAGCTACACTTCTCTGTGGGTGTAAAGGAGGTTGTAGAGTGCAGTTAAGACTTACACTGGTCCAGTAAAGTGGTGCTGCTCTAAGATCCACAACTTCATTAGCTTGAGGTGGTTGCTAGGTTTCTAGTACCAGGCATGATTTCCCTCCTATGGAGGATGCTTTAGTCCAGTTAGATAGCTGTTGGTTGCTGCCCAGATATGTGTGCCACCATTGCATGTTTAGGGCTGTCTTGCCATGCTGGTCATTGTTGTGCTTCCCAGGCATCACAGCTGGGTAAGACTCTTGATTGCTCCTCTCCCTTGGCAGCTTGCATAGCATCTTCTGGTGCTATGAAAGTTAGGCTACAGAAAAGAGGCTTTCAGGGTAGATCCAGCTTGAATCCTGTGTCTATGTGTGGTGTGTTCAGCCATAGGGACTTACCTGCAACCATTGAGAGGCAACCAAGGGCAATATCAGTAGCCTTCATTGTTTTGGGAGTCACTTGGATCACCCTGACCAACAACTTGAGTTGGGGGTTTCTCATGCTTGGTACTGGGGCTTTTGTTAGGTGGTTGACTCTTATGGGGAGGATTGTCAGCCCAGGTGGCAAAGCTTCAGTTAAGCTACGTGTACATGTATATCACATACAATTACAGGTATTACATATACTTTTAGGTAAATATGAAATATGATTCCTTGGCACTTTATCATACATCTTTAGTGTTATTTGTCCCTTCTCCCTCAGCGTAGAGGGGATTATCCCTGTGTAACCCAGCCTGGTCTTGGATCAATCCTCTTAACTCCTCCCTCTGCTTTTCTGGAATTGGGATTATAGCTGGCAAGAACTTATCTTTGTCCCTCTCCAGCTTCACAGGACCAGGACATTACTTTTTTCTCACTCTGGGAACTGCCTAGACCAGCCACTAGGGTATTTAAAATCTCAGGAAAGAAATTCTCTAGCCTCCCCATGATCCAGACTCCTAGCCTGGCCCCCAGCACAGACTCCTGACCCTGTGATGACGACATGAAGCTGGACCAGTTGGAGGAACTGCAATTCCCTTAGCTCCATATAGACCTCCCACTGTTCCTGGGGCAATCACAGTCATAGCGTGCAGCCACCCAGGAGCTTGGGGCCCAGGATCCCCTTTACTAGCAATATCTGGCCTCCCTAAGGAGGCCCAGCCCCCACATTTAGACTTCATTGGAGACAGCTGCTGGATTTCCCGGTCTTTTGACCTTGTTTCTTTCTTACATTTGCAGCTGGCTTAGGGACCTGCCATTCTCACTCACATGGGTGTGTCCCAGGAGTCCTTTAAGCCCCATATGGTGAAACTTGTCTCTTTCAAGTCCCTGAGCCTTCAGCCTCTGCCTGGGGCAAAGCACCTGACTGCACTGTTGACAAGTGTTTCCCCAAACTCCTTTAGAGCATTTGAAAAGGGACAGCACTTCTGTTGCTCCTGGGGAATTTCAGTGCCTTGGAAAGGTATCTTAACAGACCTCAGACCCCCTAAGCAGAATCTGTGCCTGCCCAGCCCCCTGCTGTGGACAACTGCCTGGAGGTTGGCAGTATCCCAGCAGGCCTTGGCTAATGTAAGTTAGAATGCTGTTTAGCCCTGTGTAGTTGCTAGGCTCCTTAAAGAAAAGCCAGAAAACACTGCATTCCCAACCCAATAAATGCTCATATGTAGATTGAAGCCAGATTCAAAATGAAATGGAATAGCTAAAATGTTTGTTTTGACATTTATCTATTTATTTGTGTGTATGCTTGCCATCGAGTTATTGTAGAAGTCAGAGGACAACTTGGCAGTAGTAATGTGTTCTCTCCTTCCGCCATGTGGGCTACTGGAATCAAACTCAGGTCATCAAGTTTGGTGGCAAGAGCCTTTACCCACTGAGTCGTCTTGCTGACCCTGGAATAGTTTTTAAAACATTCTTCTAATGGCTGTAAAATTTTTTATCCTCTGACTAGACCTTTTTTTTTTTTTTTTTTTTTTTTTTTTTACTACTGTCCCTTAACTCATCTTTACTTTAAGCCTCAGAATTTCAGAGTGAAAGTTGGAAACCATTTGGGGGGGTTCTATGGGTATAATATTGATGTGGGACTGGGCCCTTTGCCAAAGTTCCTTCTTGCCAAGGTTCTAGGAAGAGGGGCCTGCTAAGGTATAGGACTGGGACAGGAGTTTCTGGCTTCAGCCCTCAGCTCTATAGTCTATAAACTCAGACACACATTTGCCCGTGGAAGCTTCCCCTGGCTTGTGCAAGAATGGGGTGACGGGGCACAAGTTCAGGTTGGCTGTGAGGTTCACCAAGCCTCATTTTCAGCCCTGAGCCTGGCATGGTGCCTAGGTGCCAGGAGCATGGTGCTCTGACTTGCTTCATAGCCTTGCATTAGCTATTGGGTGCCTTGGCTCTTCTTCCAAAGACACTTTTGTAGTCACCCTGGAGTCACCAGGTGTTACTCATCTTTCTAGAGCAGGGGTTCTCAGCCTGTGGGTCATGATCCCAAAGGGGTCAGATATCAGCTATTTACAATTCATAATAGTAGCAAAATTACAGTTATGAAATAGCCACGAAAATAATTTTATGGTTGGGGGGGTCACCACAGCATGAGCAAGTGTATTAAAAAGTAGCATTTTTGGAAGGTTGAGAATCACTGTTCTAGAGGAAGTGGGCTATTGGGAACTGCCCAGAGTGTGGGGTCCTCAACAATAACAAAAACCTACCTTTTCTCTTAATTACAATCAAGGGTGATGATGTTTAATAATAATTATAATAAGCCCCTTCCATTTGTTGACTTCTGTATACTTTTCCCTTTTCTTCTCTACTCAGGTGAAACAGTAAATATAGCCACTGAGAGATTTAAAAGTTTTGGGTAGCAATATATTGGTGTAGGAGGGATTGAACAGGGTCAGATTCCATCTTGGTTCTGTCTTGTGCGAGCTCCTTGTCACTCACCACTCAGTTTCCTCATGTGTGCATGAAAACAGAGGTACCAGACTGGCAACGTTGGTTTGACAATCAAACGAAACTATTTCTGTAAAGCTGCCTGTAAACCTGGGCTGGGTTTCCAGCATTTCCAGCCTGGTGTTCGAAGTTCATGCTTCCCCAGAGCAACCTGTCTGTCTGTCTGTCTCTTGGTTGTTTGTTTGTTTGTTTTTGTTTTTGTTTTTTGTTTTTTGTTTTTTCAAGACAGGGTTTCTCTGTGTAGCCCTGGCTGTCCTGGAACTCACTCTGTAGACCAGGCTGGCCTCGAACTTACAGAGATGCACCTTCCTCTGCCTCCTGGGTGCTGGTGGTAAAAGCGTGTGCCGCTATTCCTAGCTCAGAGCAACTTTTCAGCTGTGCCTTCAACAGACCAGCTCCAAGCAGGCAGCTTTCTTGCTGGGCTGATAGGAGGGGGTCTGGCTGGCTGGAGGTACTATTACTCCAGCTTCTTGTGGCTGGGACATCCTGCCAAGTCAGACCATGGTTTTCACCTCGCTCATCCCAGTGTAAGTCACCAAGGCCTTTTCCTGCTGACTGCTCCCTTACTATCTTGAGAAAGGAGACTCTGTGAACACAGGGTAGAGTCATTTGCTGCTGTGTCTTTGTGACCACACTTGTGGCCAAAAAGCCAACAGGAAGTCAAAGACAAAGTCATCTGGGGACAAGCTTTGGTTCTCTGTGCCCCAATCTGAGGCCATGTAGTTGACTGCTTTGAGGAGGTAATATGTTTCCTGCCTGGCTGGGTAGAACTGGCCTGCAAGGCTGCAGAGGAGACAAATGCTATAATCTTTCTAGCCATCTACCCAAGACCCAGAGTTTGGAGGACCATTCTTTTGAGGCCATGGACCAGCTGCATTCGCACCATCTTGGCAATAATTGGAAATGCCGAATCCCAGGTTTCACACCAAACGTATTGACTCAGAACCCGAGTTCAGGGAAGACACCCAGGAGATTCAGGTAGATGCTCAAAACCGAAAAGCTGGTGTGGAGCACAGTTCTCAGCCATGGGCACACATCAGAATCTCCCAGATGCTTTTCAAAAGAGTACTGCGTTCCTAGGACCCACTCTCATCCGATGAAAAGGGTCAAGATCTGGACATTGGGATTAAAGAAAGAAAAACATCAGCTGTGGTGTGCAATCTTATAGTCCTAGCACTTGGCAGAGTAGAGGCAGGTATATCAGGAGGTCAAGGCCAGGGTCTGTGAGGTAAACCTGCCACCAAGCTTGACAACTTGAAAGTAATCTGAAAGATCCACATGATGGACAGAGAGAACCACCTCCTGCAAGTTGTCCTCTGACCTCAACATACAAGCCATGACATGCACCCCTACACCACCACCACCACCACCACCACCACCACCACCACCACCACCACCATGCAAAATAAATCATGTGATTTTTACAAAGAGAAGTAGGGGAAGAAAGGACTGTGGGTGGGTGTGGGGACATGGGGGGTTGTTTGTAAAATGTTCCTTAGGTGATTCTAATGTGTACCCAGGCCAGGGAACTGCTATAGATCTCTGCCTGTGGAAGACCATGAGAATAGCAGTGCTCTCTTCCTTCTGGAGACACACAAAGAACTGTATTCCTCTCTGTCATCTCCATTTCAAACCTCCAAAGGTACTGAGTTCTCCCTGACTTTATTTGAATCAACAGAGGCCCCAGGAGATCAACTGCACTAATCGGAATTCTAAGACGAGAAATGGGAAACAAGACATTGGCCAGAGGGAGCTGAACCTCAGGCAGCAAGTCACCTTCTTGTGGTAGCTAGGGAACAATGTCAGAGATGGTGGCCAAACCCTAAAACAGAACCTCTGAGAGCCTGCAGAGAGGCCAGGTGTGAAACACAAAGGAAATAGACCAAATACCAAAAACTAGCCCTTTCTTAGATACACTTGCCTCTGCCTCTTGAGTGCTGGGATTAAAGGTATGAGCCACTACCACCTGGATCCTAATTGATTTCTAATGTCATTTAAGGGTTGAGAATCTGCCTAGTGCTCCCACAGAATCTAAGTCCCCGTTACTCTAGTCTGTCTTCCATATAAAGCCATGGGGTATCTGTGCACAGAGAATGGAACTTGGAAAGATAGGACGGTCCCTGTTTTCCCTGCTCCCCCCACCCCCCATTGTAAGAAGACACTGGCTCTTGTACTGCACCTTGTATGTAGTTCCAATGGATGGTCTATGCATCTCATCACATTGTTGGCCTCTGCACCCATACTGTGGAGCCGAAAAGGGGCATAGACAATTCCTCTTCTCTAACAGAGAAAACAGGCCCCACAGCAAGTCAGGAGCAGAGCTTGACCTTGAATCCTGGGCCTCTGTCTTGGAGCACAATTACCTTCTTTCTCACGACCTTGGTGAACGTAAATTATAGCTAATTTTCAGAGCTGTAAACTTACGTTTTACTTTATTTTTACATGTATGGGTGTTTTGCCAGCATGTATGCCTGTGTACCTTGTGTGTGCCTGGTGCCCTAGAAGGCCAGAAAAGGACACCAGTTCCCCTGGGACTGAGTTACAGATGGTCTAGAGCTGTTGTGTGGGTGTTGGGAATAGCACCTAGTTCCTCTGGAGTTTTCTTAACTGCTGAGCCATCTCTCCAGCTGATATACTCCACCCTGAACTTGTATTTTTAAACATGTTTTCTACCTGACATGGTGGCACGTGCCTTTAACTCCAGCACTCAGGAGGCGGAGGCAGGCAGATCTCTATGAGTCCAAGGCCAGTCTGGTCTACATAGCAAGTTCTAGGACAAACAGGGCTTCATAGAAAGACTGGCAAAAACAGCAACATCACCAACAACAAAATTATGATTTCTGTTGGTCATGGGGCATGTCTATAATCAAAAACACAAGAGGTGAAGGCAGGGAGATTGAGAGTTCAAGGCCCACCAGGGATACATAGTGAGACCCTAGCTCAAAAAATAAGCAATAAATAAACAAACAAGGTGCTTTCTTTTTAATCCTAATAAGACACAACTATATAATTTTCATTTAAATGATAAATGTCAGGTGTGGTAACACACACTTTTTTTAAAATACTATTTTATTTGCATTGGTGCTTTTGCCTGTATGTATATCTGCTTGAGGGTATCAGATCTTTAGAGTTATAGACAGTTGTTAGCTGTCATGTGGGTGCTGGGAATTGAACCCAGGTCCTTTAGAACAGTCAGTGCCCTTAACCACTGAGCCATCTTTCCAGCCCCTGGTGACACATACTTTTAATCCTAGCACTTGGATTCCAGAGGCAGATGGATCTCCCTGGATTCAAGGCCTGGTGAATTCATAGTGAATTCCAGAGCAGCCCAGGCTATGTAATGAGCCCAGGCTATGTAGTAAGCCCAGGCTATGTAGTGAGCCCAGGCTAAGTAGTAAGACCCTGTTGAGGAAAAAAAGGAAGGAAGGAAGGAAGGAAAGAAGGAAGGAAGGAAGGAGGAAAGAAAAGTATAAGCCCTTCTAACCCTCACCCCCATCCTACTCCTCAGAGGAAACCACTGATGACAGTCACTGGGGTCTTCCTCACCCTTTCTTTGCATTTCAAATGTGTTACTGATAGATCTTTTAAAGTTATAATCCCTGCCGGGCGTTGGTGGCACACGCCTTTAATCCCAGCACTCGGGAAGCAGAGGCAGGTGGATCTCTGTGAGTTCGAGACCAGCCTGGTCTACAAGAGCTAGTTCCAGGACAGCCTCCAAAGCCACAGAAAACCAAAAAAAAAAAAAAAAAAAAAAAAAGTTATAATCCTAACCGTCTTTCTTAAGCTCTCTCTCTCTCTCTCTCTCTCTCTCTCTCTCTCTCTCTCTCTCTGTGTGTGTGTGTGTGTGTGTGTGTGTGTGTGTACAGAGAAAAGCAAATATTCTAATGTTACCTTCAACAAGTTAAGCTGGAATGGTTAACCAGCTGGACTCATAGCAGTGACTCTCCAGCCCTTGGAGTTTGCTAAAGCCCAGTAGGTTTGGATTCAGTCCTGGGATCCTGCTTTGCTGGACTTGTTACAGATTCTGCTGGCTGATGGCTGCAGTGTGAGCAGGGAGGGTTTTGACAACTTGGGCTGGGGGCTCAAACAGACCCACTGGGCTGTTAGTTGCTAGCTGAATGAGCTGTGCAAGCACACAAGCTTTCTGTGCCTTTGAATTGGGAATAAGAATGACACCTGCCTCGTGAGTCACTTTGAAAACAAAATGAACCAAGGCCTGTGAAGCACTTAGCCCAGTGCCTGGTTCAACAAATATTACTTATTAATATTGCCTAGAGACACATAGCATAAAGTAGTCCAAGCTAAACAGAAACTGCTTGCTGGTTAGCTACTGTTTGGGGTTGTTGGTAATAATAGACCATTCCATTTTTCCTGTAAGGGCATTGCTATCATCATCATTAGAAGGTTGAATATATTAAGGTCAGCCTGGTCTACAGAGTGAGTTCCAGGACAGGCTCCAAAGCTACAGAGAAACCCTGTCTTGAAAAGCCAAAAAAAGAAGAAGAAGAAGAAGAAGAAGAAGAAGAAGAAGAAGAAGAAGAAGAAGAAGAAGAAGAAAACGAAGAAGAAAACGAAGAAGGTTGAAAATTCCTTGTAGGGCATCATATTTATGCTCTTATGGGGAAACTAAGGCCCAGAGATGTTGAGTAATAGCCATATCCACAAACTAAGAAACCTGGAAGCCAACATATACCCAGGCCCAGGGCTGGTGTTTGCAGCTGCCTTCACACCCAGTGGGTCTGTCACAAGGAGCTAGAGTCCTTCAGCCTGGCTTCAGAGAGAATCAGCAGATTCTAAACCATGACCAGTCCCACACCTGTCAAATAAATTGTGAAAACCCATGGATCCCTCACATGTTTAAGAATGTATCATAACTTTAAGCCTTACATGCCATGTTCTTTTGTTTGTTTGTTTGTTTGTTTGCTTTATTGTGTTCTGTCTTTGAGACAGGGTTTCTTTGGGTAGCCCTGTCTGTTCTAGAACTCACAGAGATCCCCCTGCCTCTGTCTCCCAAGTGCTGAATTAAAGGCGTGCGCCATCACTGCCCAGTTACATGTCATGTTCTTAATTCAGATATATTTTGGTCAAATCCCTATCGTGGCAGCCTCAGCCCAGGCAGTGTTGGAAAGTACATGCAGTGATTCCTAGTTGCCTAACTGGATCTCATGGTGAGGCCAGCCAGAACAAGTCTGACTCCACTTTCATTGTTAGTGTTATGTATACGTATCTGTCAGTGCATGTGGAGGTCAAAGTTAACCCTAAGTGCTATTCTCATTTATTTATTTATTTATTTATTTATTTATTTATTTATTTATTTAGACAGGCTCTTGGCTGGGTGGTGGCATGTGCCTTTAATCCCAGCATTTGGGAGGCAAAGGCAGGTGGATTTCTGTGAGTCAAGAGTTAGTTCTAGGACAGCAACCATGTGTCAACCAACCCCCCCATCCCCACCCCCACCCCCCAAAAAAGACATGATCTTTTTCCACTATGGCCTGGGACTACTGCTGATTAGGCTAGGCTACCTGGCTATTGGCCTCAGGGTCCTATCAGCACAGGGATTATAACCCCCCCATCCCCACCCCCACCCCCCAAAAAAGACATGATCTTTTTCCACTATGGCCTGGGACTACTGCTGATTAGGCTAGGCTACCTGGCTATTGGCCTCAGGGATCCACCCATTTTAATCCTATCAGCACAGGGATTATAAGCATCTAGTGCTCTCTTTCTCTCTCTCTCTCTCTCTCTCTCTCTCTCTCTCTCTCTCTCTGTGTCTGTGTGTGTGTGTGTGTGTGTGTGAGAGAGAGAGAGAGAGAGAGAGAGAGAGAGAGAGAGAGAGAGAGAGAGAGAGAATTCCAGGAATTGAACTTGGGTCTTCATGCTCATAAAGCAAACATTTTACTGACTGAGCCGGTTCCCCTGCCACTCACAGTCTTTATTCAAGGAATTTTGTTAGTCAAATGTCCTTGAATCAGAGTCCTTGCCCCCCAAGTCTCCCTAAAATAAGAAGGTGGTTAGCTAAGAAGCAAAGAAAATACATCCAGCAACCTTCTGTGGGTCCTAAGGACATCGTGTCTCCCTGGGACTCTCCTGTAGGACAGCCTCTGCTTGTCTGTTTAGACAGGAGATGGGGGAAGGTGGGGGAAGGGCATCGTGAAATCAGAAGCTGCAAGCTTAGGTGGTATACAGCAGGAAAGACAGATAGAAATTGGTACCCTAGAAGGCATGCCTATCTGAGCATCCTTGGGAGTCACCAGGCTCCCCCCACCATGGATTCCTCAAATATTCCCAGTGGGAAGATCATTCACCTTGAGTCCCAGAAACCTCACTTAGGGGTTTGCTCTGTGAGCACTACTCTGTGAATTCCATAGCTGCTGTCTCTGGGAAGGTTTGCTAAGAGAGCTGGGACTCACTCCTCTCTTCCATTCACTCTCCAGTTGACACCTTGGAAATGTGTCACATGTTATCTCCTCACCCTATAATGGTGTGTCCAGGCTATAGAGTGGCAAACTAAAGCCCAGAACAGGGACCTTTCCAGGTGCCTTGGGGGCAGGGCTAAGGAGCCTGACTTCCAGTCCCTCTTCTGCCTCCACCTGTGCTCGTCCTTGGTCTCTGTTGAATGAGGCTGATGTGGCAGGTGATTGTTCACAGGCTCTGCGGTTGGGTAGAGCTGTATTTGAAGATGGCTTTGCCTCTTGCCAGGAGCATGATGGATTTCTTTCCTCCCTCTGCTGTTTCCCTGTTAATAAAGGGAGAGGATAACGGCTCCCTCGTGGGGTGATGAAGAGGACGAGGAAGTCAATGGTTCCTTAGTGTTTGGCCCACACATCATGCTCAGAGAATGTTTTTGTTGCTATCCTTGGTATTTGTTCCCTGTAGGGATTATAGACCGGAAAGGCCCAGCTCTGTGAAGTCCTAGGGAAATCTCCTAGGACAGGTTGTCACTCAGCTTCGTCTTCTTCCCAACATGACAACATGTGAAAATTGGGTGTAGCATATGTCACCTGATGAACATCAGAAGCCAAAGGACTGAGCTTGGTTGGTAAAGTGCTTGCCACACAAGCATGAGGACCTGGGTTCAGATCCCCAGCACCCACATAAACAGCTGCGTAGTGTGTATCTGTAAACTCAGTGCTGGAATGGGGTAAAGGATCCCTGGAGTTTGCTGGTCAGCCACTCTACCAGCTCCAGGCTCAGTGAGATCCTGCCTCAGAAAGAATGGTGAAGAGTGGCCTGTGGCCTCCACATACATCACACACACACACACACACACACACACACACACACACACACACACACACGGCCAAGGAGGGGGGAGAGAACACAAGCTAAGGTCTCTTATGACTGCATTAGAACCTCTGCCGTTTGCTAGACATACTGTTGGCATCTTCTGACCTCCACATTTTGAGGGCATTTCAAGCTTATTGTCCTTGTCCATGAGGAGATTCCCCACATTTTCCTCTCCATCTGATGCTCAGTGTCCTTGCACCCCTCATGGTCCTCAGACACCTGCTGCTTCCCCTGTTCTTTGTTCCCTGTGTCCTTTCTGTCATGTCCTCTGGTACTATGTGGACCTCTCCCAGCAGATGTTTTATAAGCAGAATCCTGGGCCCTCCTTCCGCTCCCACGCCTCCCCCCCCCCCTCCTGGCCATGGGTATTTTGCCCTCTTTTCTTAGAAACTTGCTACTGGAAGTTACTCCCTTAGTCCCTCTTGGCTCCTCAGAAGTAAGTAATGAGGCAGAAAAAAAGCTTCAGCCTCTCCCACCCCGGCTATGTCGCTTCCAGGAATTCCTTTGTCAAGCAAAGAATCCCTTTGTGAGGCGAAGAATCTCTCACTTGGGATTTCTGTTCAGGTTTTTCTCAGGAGTCAGGGCCGGGCAGACAGCCTGTTTGCCTGGGGGCCCTGAGAGGGCCAACTGAAAGGGCTCCCCGTGTGCGTCTGGATCTGCCGATCACCTTTCATCCTTCCGCTGCCTTCCTGTCGCACCACTGGCCCGCCAACATCGATCATGCTGGCCCGGAAGGTGGTGACGGGCTTGTGTTTCTTGCTCTGTGTTTTGTTCCTTTGCTTAGTCAATCGTGTCTCCATGGAAACAGGTGCAGCCTTTGTGTTGCTTTTGCTTTGGGTGAATCAATGCTCCCCACCTCCTCTACTCTTTGGGATCAAAGGGGGAGGTGGTCTCATCACAGGGACTGACAGGGCGGGGGGGGCGGGGTGGGGGTGTGGCTTGTGGTGGCCTGGGGGGCAGGGATCAGTCTTCTAGCCAAGCATCCACACAGTGTGGCTGCTGCCCTGTCCACTGTCTCCCTTCTGCCTCATGAGGCCATCAGGTTGCAGTAGAGTATGTAGTGACTCATACATGCCTTCGGCCCCTCTAGGCTCTCCTCATTCTCACAAGCAGCTGCTGGCTACCTGGGGTGGGTTCCTGAGTAGGGTCAGCTTGCTGGCACCAGCTCTGCTTCTTTGGTGTGACCCTGAGGGCAAGGCCTTTGACCTTTCTAGGCCTTGGCTTCTAAGATGTTGGAGAAGATTAAAACTGGAGAGAAAGTAGGGCTTTTGGTAGCAGAACTGCATTTGCTCTCGGGAAGATGCAGTTTTTGTTTTGTGTTCTAGGATCAACAGTAAATTCTGTTTGTTCAAACCAGTGACATTCAAAGCGGGAGCTTCTCTCCAAAGGAACATCATGGCCAAAATACGGCCACTGCCCGCCCCCCTACATACACCGTGGGTGCCCCATCATATTTCCCCCCCCCACCCCCCCACCCCCCCACCCCCCACCCCCCTCCCCTCACCCCCCCAACCCCCCCGCTCTGCTTTGTGTCCTGCGGATCCCCTAGTGTTTCAGGCAGGGGCAGGCAGCAGGCAGGCAGGGGCTCCCGAGGGGAGCTTTGAGCTTGCTGCTTGCCTGCCTGTCCTCTCTGTATCCATGTGGTGAGCATCACCATCCAACAGGTGCAATGGTTGGTCCGCTTTTAGTAGGAACCCAGGAGCTAATTTTAATGCAGTCCCAGTAATCTCAGTGATTAAATTGGCAAACCCTGCCTTATTATTTTAAAAAGGGCTTTATTTTAATATCTAACCTCTCAGACCATCTGCTTGTTAAGTTTAGCAAAGGATGCATGTGACCTCAGATTTTGCATTGTTCGAAAACGTCCCTTGAGATTGGAGGTGGGGCCAGGTTGCCTGAAGGGACCTCTAAATGGGGTAGGTAGTATAAAAATCAAGTCACCCATTGCCTGCAGAATGGCTACTTGAAGCGGCAGCTTTCCAGGGTCTACACTGAGAAGTAAACTCAACCCTCCAGCGTCTCTTCTGGAGTCTAACCGAAATCCTTTTATTTTGTTCCATACTTAAGAAAGAGAGTTAATACAGGGTGAGAATCCTTCAGGCTTCCCTCAAAGACCAGGAAATCTCCCCTCAGCCTTTGCCAAACACACCCAGTGTTTGAGGGCTGCTACCTCTGCGGCTCTCCTTCCCGTTTCTGGCTTTCCTGTTGGTTAAACAAGGAGAACAGTAGCTGCCTCATCGGGTTGTTGTGAAAATCAAATAAAGGCTGTGAGATGTACCTTGCCAAGTGCCTGGCATATGGTCCGTTTTCAATTATGCCATCGGAGTTTGAGTAGATTTTATTTCCTGCCTTTTATGCCACTGAGGCCTCTTGCCTTTTTTTTTTTTTTTTTTTTTTTCCCATCCTTTCCTGAGTAAAGCCCCCTAGGTTAGGGACATCTTCAGGCACCTAGAAAGGCCATGTGGGGTCTCATCCCTCTGCTACTATCTCTTAGCTAGTGTGGCCTGGAATGCCTCCCAAACCCCTTTGACTTTCTTGGCACCTTCAGGATGTGGATGAGTGTACTAGGAGGTTCTGATTCCCTTTCTAGTTGGGAGAAGCCCATTGTGTGGTTAGGTTTTTGTCTTGGATGCCCTGATGAGGTTTCCTGCCCAAGACCCTTGGGGTTTCTTTTACTTTGGGGGCATCGTTATCTTTTTCTTTATTTGTTTTGAGGTAGACTGGCCTGTGACTCACCGTGTGGCCTGGGCTGATTCCAACGTGTCACAATGCTCCCGCCTTAGCTGCTGTTGTAGATGTCTTATGTATTTTTTAGATTTATTTTTATGCGTATGAGTGTTTTGCTTGCATGTCTGTGTACTACATGTGTGCCTGGTGCTTGTGGAGGTCAGAAGAGGGCATTGAATCTCTTGAAACTGGAGTTTTAGACAGTTGCGAGTCACCATGTGGGTGCTGGGAATCTAACCTGGGAGCTCTGAAAGAACGAGTGCTCTTAACCACTGGGCCATCTCTCTAGCCTCTGCTTTATTTATTTGTTTACTTATTTTGGGTTTTGGAGACAGTGGCTCTCTGTGTAGTTCTGGCTGTCCTAGAACTTGGTCCGTAGACCAAGCTGACTTTGAACTTCTGTTTTGCTTTGAGACAGAGTCTATTCGTTTGTGTCTCGAGACAGGTTTTCTCTATGTCACAGTTGCAGCTGTCCTGGAACTTGCTCTGTAGACCAGGCTGGCCTCGGACTCACAGAGAACTGCCTGCCTCTGCCTCCTAAGTGCTGGGATTAAAGGCGTGCACCGCCACTGCCCAGTTTGAGACAGTCTTACTATGAAGCCCAAGCAAGCTTCAAACTTGTGCTCTTATTAATTCTCTCTCTCTCTCTCTCTCTCTCTCTCTCTCTCTCTCTCTGTGTTGTGTGTTGTGTGTGTGTGTGTGTGTGTGTGTGTGTGCGTGCATAGGCACACACTTGCACCTGAGTACATGCATGTGCACAGTGTGCATGTCTGGTGCCCACAGAGGTCAGAATAGGCATTGGATTCCCTGGAACTGGAGTCACACATGGTTATGAGTCACCATGGGGGTGTTAGGAAACAAACCCAGATCCTCAGCAGGAACGCTATGTGCTTGTAACCACTGAACCGACTGTCCAGCCCCACCAGTTATCTTCTTGTGTCAGTCCTCCAAGTGCTGGGATTCTGGTATATACCACCATGTCTCTTGTTTGTGTTTGAATCGTTGTTACTCCATGCACTGGCCTTACTAATTTTTTTTCCTTAGTAATAAATACTAGCAGATAGTGAAACTCAGTCACGAGAATTGAAAGTTGTCCAAGCTCTAGGAGAAACAAACCTGTCTTCTGGAATCTGGTTTCATTGGCTTGCTTAAAATCTCACTGGGCTGAAGACCTGAGGGTCTGAAGAATGTGTGAAGAATTGGTGCTGGGTCTACTTCGATGTCCATTGCCTTTTGATTAGGAGTCTTGGTTTTCTTCCCTCCCTTTAGTTAGACCCAGGCCTGTGTCGTCCCAGCCATTGTTACCATTTGCTGCCTGCTTGCCTAGACATCTGTTCGCCTGATAATGTTTGCTCATAAATCCTGTCCCCTAGTGCAGGGTGGCTTAGCTGGCGAACAGTGGAGTTCATAGCCAGCAGCAAACCCTCACTATGGTTACATGATGGTATGACGGCAACTGTGTGTGCTTGCTGATGAGTAGCCACACCTGCGTCTCAGGCCAGGGTGCTGTGTGTGTGTGTGTGTGTTTGTGTGTGTGTGTGTGTGTGTGTGTGTGTCTATGTGTCAGTCTCAAGGACTGAGGGTGCGAACTATTTGGCTACAGTTGGGAAGATTTTTCACAGGGTGTTTTCTGTAGGCTTCTGCCATAACTCATGTTCTATAATGCTTGGTCTCTGGGAAGTAAGGTTTTGTTTTGGTTTGTTTTTTCTAATACTTCTTTTTCTAACACAGTTTAGATGCTATTTACTTGCTACTTTATTTATTTACCACATTTATTTGGCTAGTTATTTTTGTGGTCGTGCTGGAGATCAAATCCAGGATGGTCTCATAAATATCAGGCTTGAGGAGGGGATAGGGGCACAGCTCAGCAGCCAGGCTCCTCAACAGACCAAAAGAGATGGAGGAGAAGCAGCAAATTAAGATGGACTTAAAAACAAACAATGAAGTTGGCACCCACCATATGATAATCCTAGCACTTGCAAGACAGAGGCAGGAGGATCAACCTTAACTGCATATTGAATTCAAGGCTAACCTGGACTAAAGGTGACCCTATCACAAGCAGGCAAGCAAACAACTAAGCAAGGCAACCAGTGGAAAGAATAAAATATAATTTTCTTCCTGTGCCCTCTCCCAAAGAAAAGGAACATACAAAAGGAACAAAGAATTGCATCTGGGCATGCACATTTGAGTGATAAATGGCAAGCAAGTCAGGAGCCAAGTTGTGATGCATGCAGAGGGTTTGGGAGCAGTTATAGCTTTGCTTCTTTTCTAAGATTTTTTTTTTATAGGTAAGGGTATTTTGCCTGCCTATATGTATCTGTGTACCAGATGCATGCAACACTCAAAGAAGCCTGAAAAAGGCATTGGATCCCTTGGGATTGAAGTCACAGATGGTTGTGAGCCACCATGTGGGTGCTGGGAATTGAACATGGGTCCTCTAGAAGAGCAGCCAGTGCTCTTGACCACTGAGCCTTCTCTCCAGCTCATGCAGTTTTGTTTCTTTTTTTTCCCTTTGGTTTTTCGAGACAGGGTTTCTCTGTGTAGCTTTGGAGCCTATCCTGGCACTCGCACAGGAGACCAGGCTGGCCTCGAACTCACAGAGAACCTCCTGCCTCTGCCTCCCCGGTGCTGGGATTAAAGGCGTGCGCCACCAATGCCCGGTGCAGTTTTGTTTCTTGACATAGGTAATTACAAGGTATTTGCCTCATGATAATTCATTATGTTTACATGCTTTTTCAGTTTTTTGTATCTATTTAATTTTTGGAAAGGTTGAGGGGGTGACAATTTTGCTCAGAGACTGGTGAAATAGCTCAGAAGGTGCTTCCACCAAGCCTGACAACCTGAGTTTGATCCTCCAACCCACAGAGAGGGAGAGAATTGGCTTCTGTAAGTTGTTCTCTGACTGCTCTGTGTGTTCCATAGCATGTGTACATACTCATAATAAATGTAATAAAAATATTTCTAAGAGGGGCAGTGGTGGCACACACCTTTAATCCCAGCACTCAGGAGGCAGAGGCAGGCAGATCTCTATGAGTTTGAGGCCAGCCTGATCTATAGAGCGAGTTCCAGGATAGCCAGGACTACACAGAGAAACCCTGTCATAAAAAAAAAAGAGGGAAAAACAGTGAAAAAGAAGCCTGCTGAAGAGCTATGTGCAGAACCAGGCTCCCAGGGTCTCTATAATCTCTTGTGCTAACATTTGGTGTGTGTCTCCTCAGATGCCCATGTCCCCCCAATCTATTACCAGCATGAAAAATGCAGACTTACAGGTCAGTTGAGTGGACACTCAGGGTTAAGCTGAGACCAGGTGGGGAGAAAAGGCAATGCCAGAGGGCTGTGCATTGACTCTGGTGGAGAAATTCCCAAGGGGACTGGTGAAATGAGGGTGGTGATGTCTGGGATGTATGCCACTGGACGATGATGATGATGACAATTGTGTGTATGTGTGCTTTGCATGGATGGGAGAGGCCTCTGCACCCCCCATCTCCCTCCCCTCCCTCCTCTCTGGTCAGAGTATAGGACAGTACACCCAGTTATGGTCTGTGTTGTTAAAACCTCTTTGCCTTCATTTCCTTCTCCTGATCATGGGTTCCTTGGGCAGCTTGTGTGTGTTCATGTGTGTGTGCGTGCACATGCGTATTTGCACATAAGCTTTCTTAAACACATACACCACTGCCATCCACATGCCCCAACTGTCCAATTTCTCTGACTCTTCTTTCCGTTGCACTGGAGAAGGCAGGGCCATGCCGGGCACTCCCTGGAGAGGGACAGTGGGAGAGTCTTGATGGTACTAAGATACCTCCCCCAACACCCCACCTACCTAAGGCTAGTTGGAAGGCTTTTTCTGAATCTCACTTCCTCTGGGCTTCTGCTTCCCTCTGCCTAGTTGTCAGGTTTCCTAGGAACCAGGGTCACTTAGGAGCTAGGGTCACCAGTGGCCAAAGGACAGAGAGGACAGGGAGGCTCCTCTTTTGGAACTAGCTACTCACAGTCCTCTACCCACCCTGATAACTGGGATACATTACTTTCAGGAAGAATAAATCAAGGCTTCGTTCATGGGTTTTCCTATGGGTTCTAGAACAGGGCTGCCTGCCTGATGGAGCACCCTGTGGAAACACCCTAAACCTGACGTATGTACCATTTAGCACGATGATTGTTAACAGGAATGCCAGCACAAGTGTGAGAATCAGAGTTCAGATCCTTAGCACCCACATAAATGCTGGGTGGCAGAGATTTGGAGTATCTGCTTTGTTAGACCAGCTGATTCAGCAAGCTCTGTGTTCCAGTGAGAGAACTTACTGGGATATGTGGCGTGCTAAGGAAACACCTGACATCAACCTTGGGTCTCCTCGGGCACATGCACACATGTGTCAGTATCCAGGCGTCTGTACTGGCCTGTCCTTGGGGTTGTGACAGGACACATCCTCAGCTGCTGCCACTAAGAGCACCACCTGTGCATATTCACTGTGTTCCCTTTTAAAAGGGCCCTGCCCTTGCTGAGCATTGGTGGCGCATGCCTTTAATCCCACCACTCAGGAGGCAGAGGCAGGCGGATCTCTGTGAGTACGAGGCCAGCCTGGTCTACAAGAGCTAGTTCCAGGATAGCCTCGAAAGCCACAGAGGAACCCTGTCTCGAAAAAACAAACAAAAAACAAAAATTGGAGGCCCTGCCCACCTCCAACAATCCTCTCTCTCTCTCTCTCTCTCTCTCTCTCTCTCTCTCTCTTTTCTTCCCCCTCCCTCCATCCATCCATCCCTCTCTCTGCCTGCCTGTTCCCCCTCCCCCTCCCTTTTTCTCCTCTCTCTCCCTCTTTTTCCTCTCTCCTGTTGCTCCTGTCCCCAGAGGCCAGTCTCCCTCATTCCCTTTCCCTAATAAAAAAAAACCCTCTGCTTGAACCCTGTTACATGGCATCTTTCTCACACTGCTTTTCTTAAATTACAACAGTGAGACCATACATGTACTTGCCACACATGGCTAGTGACTACTTTTTGGCTAGAAAAGTTCTAGAAGTGGGCTTCTTCGAAGGCCATAATGTCAGGTCACACACACACACACACACACACACACACACACACACACACACACACACACACAGAGGAACAAATGTTACCTGGCAACAGGATGCTCTCCATGCTGTGTCATTTTATGAAAGTTCACTGTTGAGAACTAGAGAGATGGTTCAGTGGTTAAGAGCACTGGCTGCTTTTCCAGAGGACCCAGGTTCGATTCCTAGCAACCACATGGCAGCTTACAACTCTCTGTAACTCCAGTTCCAGGGGATTCAACAACCTTATGCAGACAGACATGCAGGCAAAACACCAATGCATATAAAAATAAACAAACTAAATAAATCATTAAAAAAAAAAAAGCTGGATAGTGGTAGCTCATGCCTTTAATCCCAGCACTTGAGAGGCAGTGAGGCAAGTGGATCTCTGATTTCGAGACCAGCCTGGTCTACAGAGTAGTTCCTGGAGAGCCAGGGCTCCACAGAGGAACTCTGTCTGGAAAGAAAAAAAAAGGCTCACTGTTGAAATCTTATCTCAAGAGAAGCAGAGCTGCCACTGACCACAAACGCCCCCCACCACATACTTTCCCTTGTTCTTGTGTGATGGAGATAAGCAAGCAGGAAACCATGCTCCAGCAAGTCTGCCTTGGCGGTCCCAGCCTTATAGTGAGGCATCCCATTCAGGCAAGCCCAGGCCCCCTTACACATCCTCCTAGGAAAGAGGAACCAGTGTCAGTCCATGGTTGGTGATGGGCTTGTGTGAGGCCCCACCATGAGAGTGTTCAGCCCTGCCGGGAGTTTGCTACCATTTTTTTTTTTTTTCTGTAGATCCAATGTTTTGGCCTCTAGTAAGAGAGGTTTTGGTCTTCTGCAAGTCTGGAAGGTGAGAGGCCAGCACAGTCTCATGTTTTATGGATGTGTAAGTTTTTTAGCAAGATGGGTTGGGAGGGCAGGTGATTGGAGGTACCCTGGGTACAGACAAGACCACTTATGGTTCCATTTTGGACTTTTCAAGTTCAAGATGGAGTGAAATTGTACCCGTAAGCAGGTCTGTGCCTTAATTTTAACATGTCGTTCACCAGGTTCCACGAGGTTGTCAACACTCAGTATAAAGCAGGCCCTGTGTCTGGTCCCTTTGCCCAGCTGTAGGCTTAGAATTGTTCTGAGCTCATTCGAGGCATGTAGCGCTATGGTGTCTGGAGGGTAGGTGTACGAAATGTGTTTGTGACTTACGATTTTTCCAAACCACAATGGACTTCTTGGGATGCCATCCCAGCAGTGGGGAGCATCTGTATTTACTTATTCCGTACCCCCACTTTCCCACGCCTGAGCCTGGACACATCCTGCCATCCTTGTCCTCAGAGTGAGTAGTTTGTGCCACCACTGCAGCCTCTGGGTGGTCTCCCCTACTTCTCTCAGGCCAGGCTGTTGCATTTTCCTTCCCATGTCAAATTCTCCCTCTGCCCAAGGCTTTCACCTACATACTGACTTTTCCTGCACACGACGTTTTAAATCTCCCAGTATACCGTGCCCCGACAATTGTAAATGCCCAGGAAGTATCCCTTCACTTCTGTCTCCCCCAGCCTGGTGGCATGTGGGACTCTGCAGGCCATGTGAGGAATCCTCCTCAACAGGGGTGCCATTGTATCCCAGCCCACTCTGTGCAGATGGGGACAGAGCCCCTCTGTGTTGGCCAGGATTTCCTGTGTGCTGATTGTGCTTTCTGAATAACCCAAGTAGTGTCCCCTTCCGCTCCTGGTTCCCTATGCTCTAAAACATATCCTCTAAAACATTCTACCTGGGTATGTAGGGTTCACTTCTCTGCGTTTAAATATATACCACTTCAGCCTCAAAAAAAAAAAATCCATTATATTAATTGTATGTGTGCATGCGTGTCTGTGTCCGAAAGTGTGTGCAGCTCAGAGAACAACTTGCAAGAGTCGGTTCTTTCCTTCCATTACGTGGATCCCGCAGTCACATTCAAGATAGGCTTGGCAGCAGGAGACTTTATCCACCGAGACATCTCCCTGGTGCCTTGTTTGTTTCTGTGTTGAGTTAGGTCTCATACAGCCCAGGCTAGCCTCAAACTTGCCATGTAGTTGAGGATGGCCTCCAACTTCTTATCCTCCAGCCTTCACTTCCTGTGTACATTACAGGTCTGTATCATTACACACACATGCTGGGTGTTGAACCCAGGGCTTCATGCATGTCAGGCAAGCACTTTGACCACTGAGTTGCACCCCCAGCCCCTTTAGCCATTTTCTAAGACACAACTCTATGGCATTTAGTGCATCATTCTGTTGTGAAATCACCACCACTGTCCATGCCAGAACCTTATTGTTATCCAAAGAGCAACTCTGTGCTCCTCAGATAACTCCCAGGCCCTGAGAGCCAGAAACCTCTGATTTTGCCTGTTCTAGGCATTTCATAGGAGTCAAACCAGATAAAATTTGTCCTTCAAGTCTGGCTTATTTTATTTAGCATTATATTTCAAGGTTCATCCATATTGTAGCCTATATCAAAATCTCTGTCTAGTTGAGTAATGTTCCATTGTTCTAAGTGTGTGTGTGTGTGTGTGTGTGTGTGTGTGTGTGTGTCTTCGTGCACACTCACACATGTGTGTGCATGTGCATGTGTGTGGGCTACTACTCTTTGTTTATTTGTTCGATGGATACAAGGTGTTTCTGCCCGTGGGCTGTCATGGACAATGCTGGTATCAGTACTGCCATAATGACTTTTTATTCTCTTTTTATTCACTTTTTGAGGCTCTACCAATTTTTTCATCATGCTGAACCACTTTATATTCCTACTGATACTGCTGTTGATATTTTAAAAAATCTTTTTAAACTTACAGAAACAATGCAAGGAGCCTGGTGTGATGGTGCACACCTATGATCCCAGCTCTCAGTTGATGGGAGGAGGACTATCAGAGCAGGTGACCTTCAGCTCCATGGCAATTTTGAAGCCAGCCTGGGCTACTTGAGAATCTGTACTAGAAAAAAAAAAAAAAGTCATCGTGCTTGCCTTTGATCCCAGCACTCAGGAGGCAGAGGCAGGTGGATCTCTGTGAGTTTGAGGCCAGCCTGCTCTACAAAACCCAAGTTCCAGGACATCCAGGGCTTTTATACAGAAAAAAAAAAAAAAAAAAAAAACTGTCTCAAACAAAACAAAAAATTAAATAAATAAAAATTAAAAAAAATCAAGGTGGTGGCCTTGTGTGGCAGCACCCCTTACTACTTTCTGCCACTGAGACACACAGTTGATGGTTTCTCTGTTTACACATGCTCTGCCCCATTGCAGCTTGTGTGGGGCATGCGGTGGCAGTTGAGCCTTGCTCTGGAAGCAGGGATCCCAGAACCACCTTCCCATGGTCTCAGCTTTTCCCAGATTAGTCCCAGTGCTGCTAGAGTAAGAGAACTCCCTGTTGCAGGAGGGCCACCCACCTGGCCTGGGGAAGCTGGCAGACAGGTCAGGCCACCCTCCCCTCTGGGAATACCAGCTTTCCCTTCAGCAAGGAATTCAGGCTGAGTGGGGAGGTGAGCAGCAGGCTGGGGTGTGTATGTGTGTGAGTGCACATGGACACAAGTGTGTGTGAAAGCTGTGGCGATAGCACTCTAGGCTCTAGTAGTATTGGGGGAGGGCATTCACTATGGTGGCTTGGGGGGTGGGGCAAGGCACTGAGTCTCTTCACATGCTTAGCCAGACCTAGTTAGGCCTGGCAAAAGGCCACCTGGGAGGCCAAGACCCAGCCACTCTTTTGCCAGTACCTTTCTCTGCAGAGCCCGGGGCAGCTGCTGGGAGAGAGGACACAGAGGCCTGGAAAATCCATAAACGGAGTAATCAGCCCCTGCGTCTTGGCCCTTTGACTCTGTTTATTGCTTCCTGCCCCGGAAAGCCCTTTACAAACACAGCCGCTTTGAGGGGGGCAGGGTGACTAGGACCCGGTGGGTGGCCTGCTCATGCTGGGTGTCCAGAGTGCCCAGGGAAGTGTCCCTAAACAAGCAATGGCTTGTTCTCTCTCTTTGCTGCCACCCAGCTGATTCCAGGGAGCACAGTGGAAGGATGGGGGTGGCTAAAAGGAGGAGGGTGGTATCTGAGTGAGATGACCCTCAAAGGAAGGCAGTGCCCTACAGAGCTTTTTATTTTGTCATCACCAAAGCAAGGATCTCCCTCTGGACCTTAGGATACCAGGACACAGACGGAGTGGCGGGGGGTGGGGGGGGGAATCCTACAACTGTCAGATACCGGCTCTGTCAGCTACTGGCTTGGGATGCTTCCTTCTAATGCTGGCTTGACCTCCCTGTCATGGAAGCCCTGCTTCTACCCTTTACTGAGGCCTCTCTGATTTAAAAAGTTTTAGAGTTGGCCTGGTCTGTACACACTTGCTTTGTTTCGTTTCTGCACCTAGGAGCCATGGTGTGTGTGTGTGTGTGTGTGTGTGTGTGTGTGTGTGTGTGTGTTTACTTTGTCGGTGCTGGGGATCAAAGCCAGAACCATGTGCAGTGTACTTGTTAGACAAGCTCCTTGCCCTTGGCTTTTCTGAGATGGGATTTCACAATAAAGCCCAGGCTGGCCTTAGACTCCAGATCCTCATGGCCTCTCTCTGCTAGGATTAGCTATGTATGTGCCAGGCTTGCCTGTGTTTTAAAGGTGCCCTGTCTATGCCAACTTCCACAGGGAACCTGTGTTTTGGTTGTGCAACTCTGAGCCTGCCACACCCTCCCAGCTCCTTTCTGAAAGTAAAATGCTCTACAGTCCTTGTTCAAGAACAAAGGCCCTCAGCTTAGCCCTGCCATGTTAATGATTTTCAAGTGTGGCCACTTCCTCTTGCCTAGCCTGACTTGCACTGCCAGCGGTAGAAATGTGACTGCAATAGTAATATGTGGAGAGAGTCCAGACCAGGGCAGAGAGGCCCTGCTTGGGACAGCACTAGAGCCTGGGACCACAGTGCTGGAAATGGGACACTTCATTTCTCATCCACCCTCTGTTCCCTGCCCTCTCACTGCAGCTACACACTTAATGTCCACAATCTTTCATCATCTGCTCCAGGAGGACTGTTGCCATGTGTCCAGCCCTCCTGGGCCAGTGTCCCCCTTTGTCCCAGGCAGAGATACAGTTTCATTATTTTAAGTAGGAGTGTGAGATTTGGGGAAGAATCCTGACTTGCGTCTAGTGTTGCAGACTATTGAGTGTTTCACACATATAAAGCACAGTCACAGGGGCAGTCAGTGTGGCCAGAATGAAGTGATTTACTTTGGATTTCTTTTTTGTTTTGTTTTGTTTTTTTCAAGACAGGGTTTCTCTGTAGCTTTGGAGCCTAACCTGGAACTCACTCAGTAGACCAGGCTGGCCTCGAACTCACAGAGATCCACCTGTCTCTGCTTCCCAAGTGCTGGGATTAAAGGAGTGCACCACCACCTCCCAGCTACTTTGTATTTCTTAGATGACAGGATCAGCAGATCTTGGAGTAACCCACAGAGGATTCTCACTGTGGAAGTTTGGTTTCCATTTCATTCTCTTCTTTCCTACATGTTCTTCCCTTGAGATTTTTTTAATTTATTTTTTAAAATTATATATGTGTATGTCTGCATATTGGTGTGTGCACAGGACTGCAGGTGCCTGAAGCCAGAGGTCTTGGGTCACATGGCTGTTGTGACCCACCTGATGTAGGGGTCTGGAGCTGAACTCAGGACCTCTGAAAGAGCAGTCTACACTCTTTTTTCTTTCTTTCTTCTTCTTCTTTTTTTTTTTTTTTTTCTGAGACAGGGTTTCTCTGTATTGCTTTGGAGATTGTCTTGGAACTCGCTCTGTAGACCAGGCTAGCCTTGAACTCACAGAGATCCGCCTGCCTCTGCCTCCTGAGTGCTGAGATTAAAGGCATATGTCACCATCTCCTGGCTCAGTCTATACTCTTAATATCTATGCCTTCTTTGCAGTCCCTTTGGTTACTGTGTTTGCATAGGTTTACCCCCAGGTGACAGTAGTAGGAATCTGAAGTCAGCCCCATGGTGGACTGTGTGTGCTCTCTGATGGAGAAGGGCCAGCACCCCAGAAGCTCAGCGTGTTTACTATGTACAGTTGAACAGGGAGGCAAGGTTATTGCTTATAGCTGAATCAAGGAGGCAGGTTTAGCTTTTCATGGTAGGAGCAGTCTCTGTAGGGGAGCAATCTTCAGGCATGGGGAAGAAATCCTTGGTAGACAGTTTTTGCATACACTATCAACATTCCCACTTGAACCAGAGGACAGCTTTTCCATCCTTCTGAGGCAGGGAGGCTTTGCCATTTACCCATGAGTTTGAGGCTTTGGTCCTTGACATGGCTGACTCATGTTAACAGCTCACATCCCGTTACAACCTCACACACTCAGGGGCTTCCTCCGCTCCCCACATAGCTCTAGTAATCCCCACAGCTACTGTGTTAAAGAGTCACAGATTTGAAAAGTGGACATCTTCAAGCAGTGTTGGATCACTAGCTAGATATATAGCGTTGTCTCTCTTTCCTCTGTGTGTGTGTGTGCACGCACGTGTGGACATTTGCATGGAAGCCAGGGGACAAAGTCGGGTGTCAATTATTTTTATTAATTAAAAAAATTCTCTTTTTATTTCTGAGACAGGTCTTTCACCGGACTGGAACTCACTAACTATGGTAGCCTAGCCAGTCAGCGAGCCCCAGGGATCTAGCCCAGTACTGGAGTTACAATCACATGTCACAACACTGGGCTTTTGTTTGTTTGGTTTTGAAACAGGTTTCTCTGTAGCCCTGGCTGTCGTGGAACTCTCTCTCTGTAGACCAGGCTGGACTCAATCTCAGAATCCTCCTGCCTCTACCTCCCTAGTGCTGAGATGGGATTAAAGGTGTGAGCCATTACATCTGGCTCCAAAAATTACGCTCTGGGAATCAAAGTCAACATCTCATGCTTGCAGAGCAACCACTTTACCAGTTTGAGCCATCTTCCCAGCCTCTACATTGTGGATATTTGCCTGATTGTTGTTTGTTTGAGACAGGGGCTCACTATGTAGCTCTGGCCGGCCTAAAACAACTCTTCATTTAGACAAGGCTAGCCTTGAACTCATGGAGGTCTGCCTTCCTCTGCTTCCTGAGTGCTGGGATTAAAGGCACGGGCCACCTCACCTGGCTTCCTACATCCTGTTTTAATGGTGATTTACGAAAGATTTCAAGGACTGAGAAATGGCTTGTTGCTTCTGGAAGGTTCTAACAGCTGCTGGCTGCTCCTTATACCGTCTCTGTGATGTCTGGATAACCTTGCAACCCATTTGTATTCTCAGGGCCTTGGATTTGTCCTGAGTTAAGGGGAAACTCTTGTCCACACACTTTAGGCTGCTGCTTCCCGTGAGAGACAGAGCCTATGCAAGTTTGGGCTTGTGGAGCGATTTGGCAGTGCTTTTGTTTGATGACTGTTGACTTAGCCCAGGTGTGCCGACCCAGTGTTTACAGAATCCTGGTTGGCTCTGGGCTGGAGCTGGAATGAAGAAAATAGATGCTCAGGGGGAGGAGGAAGAGGGTGTGGATAATCCAAAAGCCATTTGTTTAGGGCTTGGAGCCAGAGATAAGCTGCTTCTGCAGATTTTCCTAAATCAACCAGACAGGAACTCTTTGTAATGAGCCTTCAATGTATGTTGACCTAATAGTCCTCCACACTCACTTCCTACACATGTGAGCCATCTGGGCCCCCAGAGCCACAGAGATGCACGGGGATGGAAGGACTCTCAGGCTCCTGTGGTCTTCCCTGTCCATTTTTACACCAACCTGGAGATCCAAAGGGTAGGTCCAAAAGGAGGGCCAACCTGCGGCCACTTGGCTACTAGCGATAGAGTTAAAACTGGCATCCGTGTCTCCAAACAACATCACCTTTAAGACAGTGGCCCCATGTGACTGTGGATCAGAATGACCAGGAGCTTGTGAAAATGCAGGTTTCCAGGACCCACGCTCCCAGCGGTTCTGATCTAATAGCAGGGTGGAGAACGTGTTCTTAGCAAACCTCTAGGGACATCTGATGACAGTGAGTGCCATACTGTCTGCTGATGCTTCTGGAATACAAAAGCATTTGCTCCCCGGCCTGTATGTCGGAAGACACATATGCATTCCCTGAAGCAAGAGATGTAGTCCGTTCAGAAAGTGGTAGCAGGAGGAGTTGAGCCAGGCTGTAGTTATTTAGTTATTTAGCTTGTTTTGAGACAAGGTCTCCTGTCAGCCAGGCCTTGAACTGCTATGTAGCTAAGGATAATTTTGAACTTTTTTTTTTTTTTTGATTTTTTGATTTTTTGAAACAGGGTTTCTCTGTAGTGCTTTGGAGCCTGTCCTGGAACTAGCTCTGTAGACCAGGCTGACTTCAAACTCATGGAGTGAGTTTGTGGCACCTGCCTCTGCCTCCCGAGTGCTGGGATTAAAGGTGTGTGCCACCAACGCCGGACAATTTTGAACTTTTAACCCTCCTGTTTCCACTTCTGTTTTCCATGTCCATGCCTATTTTATGAAGTACTGAGGCTTCTGCTTGGGGCCTTCGGGTTCTGTGCATGCTAGGTAAGCACTCTACCGACTGAACAGTAGCACCAGCTCCATGCCTGGCTTTAAAGCATATTCCAGGTGACTGGATTGTTAGGAGACTTGGCCCTCTCTTTTATGCCCTGTGAGACTAGGCTGGACAACTTGAAGTGCACACCTGACTCAGTGTTCCCGTCTGTGAAATGACCAGAGTAAGATGCAAGGTCATGATCTATTGGATGTATTGGCATGAAGATCGGATGGCAGGCTGTGGAATGAAGGTCTGCCAAGCAGGCATCCACTGACAGATTCTGGAACATGAGTATGGCTGAGTGTGGGTGAGGGCAGACTTCTGCTTCATACTAATGAAGTCCTACTGACTGTTCCAGTGGAGGGGAAGGAATTCTGGTTCTGTGACGAAAATACCCAGGTGCTTCTGCCTCTGAAGTGTCACTGTGGTCTATCCCTAGCACATGGTGTCTTTCCCTGACCCTGACCCATTCCCCACCTCCATCCTTGCTTCCCAGGGGGTTTCAGTGGTCTGATCAAACAGCTACTGTTGCTCTTCGTTTTTCTGGAAGTTAAAGAGATCAAGACCCTTGGGAAGCAAAGGAGGCTGGTTAAGGGGCTCCTGGGAGGTTCCACCCCTTCCCTGACTATTAACTTTGAGAGACAGAACTATGAGCCCAGCTGGCCTGAGGCCCTACCCTACAGACCTGCCAGGAGCTGGGCTCGCAGGCTGTAAGTGGAGCCTTGGCTGGGTATGCCACTGTGGTTCTGCCAGTTCTACCCCTGAGTCAGGTCAGCCTGACCCCACCAATGCTATAAACATGATAGGCATAAATGGTGGCTGGGAGAGGGGGTGCTGGGGCGATTCTGGAGCCTCAGGTGGCCCCACCATCAGACTGGTGAAGGGAAAGCCTTGCAGGGCATCTGGGAGTACTAGGGATAGTGGTACCCAAGGGATATAATTTCAGAGCAGCTTCAGAGCTGGGTGAGAAGAGAAAGCAGACGAGTATCTGGGTTGGGTGAGAAGGGTCTAAAAAATGAAGAGGGTGTCTGTCTGTGACTATTAGCCTGGAATAACTATGTGACTTTGCTTAAGTGATTGTGGCAAGGAACGAGAGCCTGTTAGCCCACGCTGGCCCGGGAGCTGTGTGTTGGAGGGAGACAGAGTGTCCTGGGGGAGCCCTGGCTCAGGAGTTGAAGGACCTGAGTCCCATCTCTTCAGTTAGTATGCTCTGACTTTCAGCCACTTGTACCTTCTAAAAGTGATCACATGAAGTTGCCACTTGAGCATGTGTGTGATGGGGGTGACTGGGGATATCTGGTGGGGGAGGGATGGTGGGTTTCCCTAACTATGGAACAGAAGTCCTCCTGGACTATGGAGGGAGGAAAGTTGGTAGGGTGGGGAACGGGGCCCGTGGAGAGCAGGGAGCAGCCAGTGGCCAGGATAGAAGCTGGCTCTTGCTCTAACAATCCCATCAGCCATCTGTGCTGGGACTCTCTGGGTGGAATTATTGACAGTGTCCTGGTTGGTGTGTGTGTGTGTGTGTGTGTGTGTGTGTGTGTGTGTCCCTCTCTGTTGCAGCTGCTGCCTGCTCCTTTGAAGTTCAGCCACAGGCCAGCCACCCCTCTCTCAACCTCAGTTCCTCAGCCTGCCCTGTCATTCCTGGGCTGCTGAAGCAGTGTTTCTGAGAGTGCCCTGCAGCCTGTGGGCTACCTCCCAGAGTCTGAACCCCCACCCCCACCCCCATCAGAGGGCAGGCTCCCTGGGAGCCAACTGCCTGTCTTAGGCAGAAAGGCTGGACCACCCAGGCTGGGATAGTATTCTAGTTACTCTCCCTCTACAAACGTCTCTGGAGTCCAGGTCTGGGCAGAGGGACCATGGGCCCAGCTCCCCTGAGAGCTGCAGGATCCCCTAGCCTGAGGCCTTTGTGCTAAACACAGTTCCACTGCAGAGCTGGACTGGGCCCAAGATCACAAACTGTCCCTGACTCTGCCCCTACTGTGTAGCTTTGGAGTATGCAGTGCTTATGCCAGCCCTGCACCTGCCCAGTCCACCAGGAGTCCCCCTCAGAAGGCCCACCTGAGAGGTGTAGGTCTCCTTGTTTTACAGACTTGCTGAGAAATGCAAGTCACCCAGACAGCTGCAGAGTCCTGTCTGCTGCACCCACGCTGGAGCCGCGCACTTCTGCGCACTTACCGGCTCTGTCCGCGCACTTACCAGCTCTGTCCGTTGGTCTCCCATTCCAGCTCAGCTCAGTAGCCACCAACCACATCAGGCCCGCAAGCCAAGGTCCTGCCTCCTCAGGGCCAGGGCCCGTTGCCCACTGGGCCTTCATTTTTCCCTTGCTATCCTTTACTAGGAATGAGAGGGTCCCTAACCAAGGTTGGGGCAGAGGGGAAATGCATGATGGGAGTGGAGAACTCAAGCTGTTCCAGAAAAAACGTCTGCCCAAGCAATCCCAGCAGGTAGGACTGGTGGGGAGTCTAAAACCTGCCATTCTTTTTTTTTTTTTTTTTAATTAGAGAGGCAGTATAGAGATAATAGCTCAGTTGGTAAAATGCTTGTCTACTATGCAGGAAGTCCTAAATCCATTCATTCTCAGCTCTGTGTAAAATGGGCATGGCAGTACACTCCTATAATTCCAGCATTTAGGAGGCAAATTTAGGAGGCAAATTTAGGAGGCAGAATGGTGAAAAGTTTAAGGTCATCCTCAATTTACATAGCAGGTGGGAGACAATAAAGCATGGACTTTGGGACCAGACTGTTGATTTGGATTCTGATTCGACCACTGTGTGATCCAATCTAAGTCAGTCAACCTCTCTGAGCTTCAGTTTCCCTGTCTATAAAATGGGTAGAGTAATGGTTGCTACAGTGACTTGATGAGATAATTCATGGCAGGTGCTGAGCAAGTGCCTGTCCGTAGCAGGTAATTATAGGTACTTGTATCATAATCATTAAAAAAAAGCAACTCAAGGGGCCAGGATTGTGGCTCACTGACAGAGTGCATGCCCATCAGGCTCGAGGTCCTAGGTTCACACCCAGCACGAAAATAAACAACTGCTGGCTATTGGAGATAATATACACACAATGAACCTGAAAGATCACTGGCGCTGCTAGTCTTTTGATGTTCATTGGCTGTTTGCTTCTTTTCAAGCTAATAAATGAACATGAACAAACATTTTGAAAGTATATATAAAAACAGCTCTCTGTCCCTCTCCATACACACGTGCACACATTTCCCAACCCCTTCTACAGCACACTATAGTATTTCAACTAAACTCATGGGTGCCTTTCATTGTGCTTTTAAGTCTTGGGCAAAAGGAGACCTATCAGAATGCCTTGGTTTTGCTTATGGTTGAAGAGTATCTCATTTGGTATATGTGGTTGGTGATAACATACCCTCATGTCACCAGCCTCCTGCTGGGAGACATTTCCAGTAGTTTCAAACATCTGTTGTCACACCACTGCAAGGCTCAACTTTCTGTCCGTATTGGGCATAGGTACAAACTGAAATATAGGAACACTCCATAGAGGTATGGGATTCCAGAATCAGTGGGTAGGAGTACAGAGTGCATTGGTGTGCCCAGTAGAGGCAGGGATTGAGATTGTCATTCCTTAGGCTTTCCTCTGCCATCCTGAGCTGAGCACCCCGCTGGATCTTACATGACTTGGCCTAGATTTTCCAGGCATGTTCACATGCTAAATTGTGGAGGCGCTGACTGTAGAGATGGCTTCTGCTGCTGTCCTGATTCCAGAGCTCATCTGTAGACCTTGCAGGTCCCATTAGTGGGAAAGCCTGCAGGGGAGGACCCCAGAGGGCAGCTGGTCCCTTTCTCCAAGCTGTTGGGCCAAGGCCAGCATGAGCTCACTCCTGGAGCCGGTCCAACTTCCTGGCCCTACACCTGAGCTGCTGGTGGCCCCTTCTCCAGGTCTGGATCTGGACTGTTTCACTTGATCCCAGACATATCCATGTTCCTGCCAGTTCCTGCCACGGGTTGAGCCCCACGCCACCCAATGAGGTTTCATTTCCCCAGCCCAAAGTTGAACTATTGGCTGAGCTGGTGGGGTTTGTTGATAGAAGGAAAATTTGTTGTGGAAATATTCCATAACCCGCCCAGGTTTTGGGGCTAAACAGCCTGTTACTTAGGCAACTTGACAACTTTGGTGGGGTGGGGAACAGGGGCTTTGTAAGGAAACTGGTTTTTGCAAGCTTTCTGTACTTCTAAGTGAAATTTTACCTGCAGACCCCTCCTTCCTTGCTCCCTGGACTTGAACACTGTTTCATAGCTGGAAGACTCCCGCTCCACCCAGCACTCCTCAGCTCCTCCAGGGGTAGTTTGCCCCCTGGGATTTAATGCCACCCTCAGTTCCGGAGTTCTTACTGTGTGCCCATTCTGTGCTCTGTGCCAGGGAACAGAGAGTTGCTCTCCAGCCTGATGAATGTTTTGAATCTGGAATCGGACAGCTTGGCTTCAGGTTTCAGCTTGGCCACTTAGCCGAGTGACCTTGAACAAGTGTTTCACACTCTCTGTAGCTCACTTTTCTGTCTATACCTTCGGAGAGGGCAGGGGAACACATACTGCTTAGGGCTGCAGAGAGCATGAAGAGCATAGACATGAAGCCTGGTGAGGCAAGAGGCTCAGACAGTAGGAGCCAGTCATCGTGGCCATGCTGCCGTTATCATTTGTTTGAGACAGGGTCTCACTGTGTAGCCCTGGCTGGCCTGTCACTCACTATGTAGAACGGGTTGACCTTGAATTCACAGGAGTCTGCCTGATTCAACCTTAGTGTTGGGATTGCAGGTGTGAACTGTGACAGCTGGCTTTAAAAATGTATTATTTATTACACTTGGTTAATTTATTTTTACTGTTTGTATGTGTGCGTAAGGTCGTCAAAGCACACATGTGGCTATCAGAGGACAACCTATAGAAATCAGTCCACTTCTCCCATTTGGATCCCTGGGATGGGACACAGGATGTAGGAGTGGTGGCAAGTGCCTGAACCCATTCACCTACCTCACTGGCCCTATTTATTTCTTTATTCATTTCTGGGACAAGGTTTCACTATGTAGACCAGGCTGGCCTTGAACTCACAGAGATCCTCTTGCCTCTGTCCCTGAGTGCCAGGATTAAAGGCATGCCCCCCCACCCCTGTTTTATGTTCTGATACTGGGTTCTCCCAGTGTAGCACATGCTGGCTTTGAACATCTAGCCTTTCCCTGGGATTCCAGGTATGAGGCACCCATGAGCTTAGCACGGGAACTGGGTTGTTATGAATGCCAGAGGAGCTTCATCTACAGTGTTCAAAGCTGGAAGCAGAGCTGGACTCCTCGGGATGCCTTTTATGGCCACTAAGTGTCAAGACAGGGATGAAGGATGGTGTCCTAAAGACCAAGGGCCTAGGGCTGAATCTGCCCATGGAGGAGGGACATTAATCTCCTTTGGAACCTTTACCCTGTGCCTCATCCTCATATCTGTTTAGCTACTCATGTTGAGACAGGAGAGGGAAGAATGAGGGGAAAGGAAAAGTCCCCCATTTGTTCTCTTCCACTTTTCTTCTTCGTATGTTTTAAAGAGTTTAAAACAAAACAAAGCAACAACAAAAATATTTTCAAGCCTAGCCTCACAGATCCCCTTAAATAGAAGGTGGGGATATAAAGAAGTTGTGCCATGTGGCTGGCCTGAGAAAGTAGGTATCACCCCTCTAGCTTCTCACCCCTGCTGGCTGTTTAGCCTGGAAACCACGTCTCTTTGTAGCAAAGAGTTTGGGAGTTCCTTTTTTTTTTTTCTTTTTAGTCATTCTTTAAATTTTTATTTATTCGTGTGTGTGTGTGTGTGTGTGTGTGTGTGTGTGTGTGTGTGTGTGTGTGCCTCCGTGTGTATACCGCGTTTGTGCCGGTACCTACAGGTACCCACAGAGGCCAGAAGTGGATCCCTTTGGATCCCTTGGAACTGGAGTTTCAAGTGGTTATGAGTCAGCCAGTGGGTGCTGGGAACAGAACTCTGGTCCTCTGCAAGAGCAGCAAGCAAACTTAACCGCTGAGCCATCTCTCCAGGACCCACCTCCCTCCCACTCCCCACTCCCACCCCTCCGTCTACCCCCTCCAGCCCTCTTTTAAAATCCCCATTAACAAGTGAAAAGGAGATGACTAACACAGACAGATGAGGGGCCAGTAACCCTGGTCACACAGCAGGGCGTGGCAACAGTGTTACTTCTCCCCACCCCCTCTTTTCCCTCCTCCTCCCTTGTCCAACCTGGCCTCTTGTTCCGGTTGCTGTGCTAGGGTTAAAGAATGGGCACAGGTGTGGCTGCCCTGTAGTACTGGGGGCTCCGGGAATGAGACAGGCTTTGTTGTCATCCCAGCAGCTGTGACCGTTGGGGCCGAGTATCCATTAAGCCGTTTCCGAGCCTTGGGCTGGAGCAGAAGGCTCGGCATTTAAAGGTCACCCGGCTTTTGAAGCTACAGCGACATTAATAGCTTGGGAAGAAAACAAGCCTGTGCAGAGGCCGGAGGACAAGGCGGCTCTGTCCGTGCTGCCCCTCCTCCCCAGGGTGCTTGGCCGCACACACGCCCGCCCCCGCACACTCACACACACCCCCGGTAGCTTCTGCCTCTTGCTTACCCCTCCTCCCTTTTCGGGCCTCTTCAGTTCAGAAGCCTTAGAACTCGGCAGATTGCCCTGCACCCACCCCCACGGTGTCCGAGGTGACAATTGGATGAGGATGCAGCTGCCGGTGCCCCAGCAGCTTCTCGGTTCACACCGCCTCACCCACTTGAGGTTTCGCCGGGACTTAGCCACGTTTACACATGACCTCATTCTGACCCCTCGGGCCCTGGTATCCTGGAGTCTTGCTGATTCAGTTATCCCGGGCCCTACTTCCCCTCCCGGGTGGGCAGAGCGCAGATGTCACCCTTCAGGTCTGATGACTTGCCCTGAGACTCTGCCACAGCACTTGGCTGCACAGGGTCCCTAGTCGGGGTGGGCACTGGAGGACAAATGCTTGAGTGGATTAATTCCATCTGTTGAGGACAGAGCATAGAGAGTGGTGTCTCGCCTGCCACACATTACACCCCCTGCTTCCCTCCCCCCCCCCGGTCATTTCTAAGATGCCTGTGCTATCGGGTGGCTCTGCTGTCCTCCAGGCAGACCTAGGGTGGGGGCGGGGCACAATAAGGTTCTGCGAGGGCAGCTGCGGTTAGCCCTTTCCCTGGAGCCGCTGGGCCTGGGCCCTGGCACTCCACCTAGTGGCCTGGCCTGGTGGCGTCACTGGGCTGAGCCCGGTTCCTAAGCAAGAGCCCAGACGCTCCAGGTTCCTTAGCCATGCGTGGCCAGAGAGGAAGTTTTAGCCTCATACCTCCTCCTGGGGTCTCAAGTTCTAACCCCCATAGGTTGATCCTGTGCCTGCTTGGGGGAAACTGCAAATCAAGCCAGCTATGGGAGTGGAACTGTCCCCCGACCCCTGGAGCTGACATGGGTGTAGCCATCAGAATTGTGTGCCAAAGAGGCCCTGAAGACAGGCAGAGAGAGCTTGTGGGACAAGAGCTGAAACAGCCTATCCTCAGCCACTCTGTCTGGGAAATGGGGTCATAGAGCCTCCCTCTGAGCCTTGTAGGTCCTCTGCCTGCCCACTTAGCTAGTACAGGCTGACTGTGCCGGGTGCTGCTGCCACGCTATGGACTCCATCCTGGATACAGCAAATCTCTCCTCAGGAACTCTGGTCTAGCGTAGAAGATGGTCACTGACAAGTGTACCATATATGGTGTTTGTGACAGAGGGTGACAAAGCAGGGCAAAGGTCAAGGAACACTGGAAGACAGATGGGGCCTGCAGAGCGGGGGGGGGGGGGGGGGGGGCTGGTAATGCAGCAGCAGGGACCAGAAGGAGAGGTGAAAAGGATTTGTAGGCTGGCAACATGCGGGCACTTAGGTCCTGAGGCTCTGAAAGAGAGTGTAGGCTTGTTGGTAGAGTGACAAGCACATAGGTAGCTCAAGGCGGCTAACTGTTTGGATCTGTGTCTACATGTGTCTCCCTGTGGGTGTAGCTGTGGGCATACGCATGCACTTTTCTTTTCTTTCCTGAGACACAGTCTCTTGTATCCCACGCCGGCTTTGAGCTTGCTATGTACCTGAGGCTGACCTTAAAGTTTTGTTCCTCCTGTCTCTATTTCCTTCCTGAGTGCAGAGATTACAGGTGTGCACCACCACACCTGCTTTGTACGGTGCTGTGGATCGAACTCGGGGCCTCCTGCATGACAGACAAGCCCTCTACCTACTGAGCTATGTGCTCAGCTCCATACATATGCATCTGATGGCAGGAACACAAGGGGCCATAGTCAAGCTCTAAGGACCAGGGGCTTTGGAGGTAAGGGAAGACATGCCGCCATAGCATGAAGTCCATAGAGAGGCAGGAAAGTGGCCAGGGGTGAGAAGCAACCATGTCCTCAGGGACAGTTTAAAGGCAAGGAAGGTAGGGATTACTGTAGATTGAAGGGAGAGTGTAAGGGAAACTGATTGTCAGAGGTGTGCATATAAGGAGGGCTGGACTGATTCACTCTGTCAGAGGTGCTGGTGGCATCTGATCTGGGTGGAGGCCATAGTAGGTTGTATAGGCGTGGGATGGAGGGAATGTCTGTAGGAAACTCAAGACCAGGAGCCAGCATGTAGCTGGCAGAAGGTACTTAAAGCCATCAGCTTTACTCGGGGAGCAAGTATGGCATGGAGTACCCAAGGCCTGTGTCCAGCCCCTTGCAGCCTGTCCCAGCAGGGACTTCTTCCATCCCAGGAACCCACATAAGTTCAAGCCCAGCATCCCTCCCACGGCTTCTGCCATCAAGGGAGCTAAGGTTTGGGAACCTCAGCTGAAATCATTTTCCTAAGTCACATGACCTCGCTGGGGTTGGCTGTGAGCCCAGCCCTCTGGTCCCCAGACTGTCTCACCCCTAGTGAAGAGCAGGCCGTAGCTTCATGAACTGGCCTTCTTGAGACAGGAGGCTGGCTGAGCCACACTGGGGCAGCCTGCCCACCTCCTTGGGCTAAGCTCCGAGTGATTCAGGCCTTGCTGCTTCTCACACTCCAATTGGAGGTTGGCAGCAGGCTGTTCTGGGCCTGGCTCCCTGGGCCCTGGGGGAGGACAGGTACAGAGTTTCTGCTTCCAGGTCCTGAGGTTACCCACACCCATTCTCTCAGGGAGAGGTCTAACGGGCCTGGCGAGTTTGACTCACTTCCTCCACCACAAGTTCATTAGGAATTACCTTCCTGTTTTCATGCCCACACTAGCAGTGGGTTCAAAGAGGTGTCCTGCTCTCTCCAAGGTCACATAGCCAGGTCTGGGGCAATGCCAGCAGACCTCCCCCGGGCTGTCTGGGTCATGTTTCCTTTGATGGAATGTCCTAAGCCCCGGCACACGTGGCTGCATTTCTCAGGCTCCTTGGCAAAGCCCTGCAAGCCTTACTTGGCATTTTAGCTCTTGGGAGGTGGGATGCTAATTCTGGTTTTTCTTCCTACCCGCTAGCTGTGTGGTTTTGGACAAGTTACTTGCCTTCTCTGAACTCATTCCTACCATTATAAATGGAGATGGGCTGGAGAATTATAATAAGGATCAAAGGAGCTTCGATAAAGATGATGCGTGAAAGTGCCCTGCACAAGTTCATGATCCCGAGTTGTCTGTGTGCCTCCATGAGTTTAAAACCTCTTTTCACTGGGCGTTGGTGGTGCACGCCTTTAATCCCAGCACTCGGGAGGCAGAGGCAGGTGGATCTCTGTGAGTTCGAGACCAGCCTGGTCTACAAGAGCTAGTTCCAGGACAGCCTCCAAAAGCCACAGAAAAAACCTGTCTTGAAACCCCCCCCCAAAAAAAAAAAAAAAAACCTCTTTTCATTTCTTTTCATTTGAGCAGGGTTTACAACAAAAGGCAGCCTGACTTGGTGATTTTTTCCCCCTTGCTGCCAGCATATCTCAGCCCTAGCCTTAGGTTGGCTTAAGTTTAACAAGGAGCAGAGACGACAATACTCTGAAAACCTAGCCCCTACATGGTGCTAGTTACAACAGCCTGGCTGTCTGGAGTCTCTGGGGCTTGGCTGTCCATCAAATCCTGGTTCCCTGGCTTCCTATTTCTGAACCACTTTCTCCAAACCCACAGGGCTGCCTTGGTGGAAAGATCTAGGTTTTTTCATTGCTCACTGCATGTTCTTGAGCTCCTCTTCAACTGTAGGGGAAGGGAGTAGGTTTGGGTGGTCACCTTAACTGGGGTGTCTCCTGCTGCCCAGGCCTCAGGACCTGGCCTGTGCTGGGAGAATCCACATGTCCTTTGGTGATCTGGAGTGATTCCTGGGTTGTTAGTCAGGAGCTGGGAAAGAGCCCCCATAGCCTCCCTCCCTCCCATGGGGCAGTGCAACCATGTAACCCCTGCTCCTGCCTCACGGATAGTCTGCCACAGGCTGAGAGCCAGCTTCCTTTGCATGGAACCGGTATAAGGAGCCCCTAAGAGGAAGGCCCTGGGCAACAAAGGTACAAGGATTCCCATAGGAGAGTCAACAGATGATTCCAGAATGCCTCTCAGGGGTGTCTCAACACTCGGAGACCCAGTACCCAAGGGTCTGTGGGAAGGAGTTCATGGACTGCATGTAAGCCCATCTTTTTTTTTTTTTTCTTTCTTTTTCTCTTTATGGACCAAGTCCTGGCTTCTTTCTTCATGGAGTTGCCCTTGGCAGAATGACAAGCCTGGCCTCTAATCTTTCTGGCTGAATTACACTAGGGGCAGGGAGATGATGGCTGTACTCTCAAGGGCCTTAACCAGAGCCTCTGACCCTATGTGTAATGACACTGGGGTCTTGGCTTCTGGGGCCTGGTGGCCCAGAGGTTAGAGGCCTCAGTGCAGGCCCCCAGAGTGGAGCACTCCTAATGGAACTACCCAGCTGCCTCAGAGTACCTACTGGAGGGGAGGGGAGGGCAGTAGGGGAGAGGGGGCTTGGGGCTTGGGGGTTGCAGCAGGAAGTCACACATATGTGGCAATCTTTTTGGGCTCCTTCTCATAACTAAATCCCTAGATTGATCACCCGAGGCTACCCTTATTTCTTCTTGTGACATGGCTTTGACACCCCACACACACACACTGGCTGTGACTCGCTCCTCTGGATAGGCAGGAAATAGAAGGAGTGGGATGGTAAATCATGGCTCACTCAGTCGACCAGCCACTGCTCAAGCATGTAACATGATGAAGTGGGTCTCTGTGTTTTGATGTGGGAAGATGCCCCATTGTGCCATTAAGTAGATGAAAGTAACCGCATAGTGGAATTTACGGTTTAATCACATGGTAAAAATAAGCTCACACTCATGATAGCATGTGCAAGGATCAAATACCTACACATGGTGTGGGGACATGATCTCATTAAGTTCTCTCAGGGCAGGAAGGGACCTCAGTGTCTGCTAGTTATTCAGAACCTGTGTGCCTGTAATTTCCCACTTTCAAATTCAATCCACTAGCTGGGCATGGTGGTACATGTCTGTAATCCCAGCACTTGGATGGTGAAAGCAGGAAAAGCAGGAGTTCAAGATCATCCTTAACTACACAGTGAGTTCAAGGCTAGCCTGGACTACATGATCCTGTCTTTAAAAACAAACAAACAGGGCTGGGTGGTGGCAGCACAGGCCTTTAAACCCCAACACTTGGGAGGCAGAGGCAGGCAGATCTCTATGAGTTCAAGGCCAGCTTGGTCTACAGAGTGAGTTCCAGGATAGCCAAGGCTACCCAGAGAAACCCTGTGTCAAAAAAACAAAACAAACAAACAAACTAAAAAACCAAACAGACAAAAAGCTAGCAAGATGGCTCGGCAGATAAAGACACTTACAGACAAGATTGATGATGTGAGTTTGACCCCCAGAGCCCATGTGATGGAGGGAAATAACCCCACAAGCTGGTCTCTGACCTCTGCATGTATGCTATAGCACATGTGTGTCACCCCTACCACAAAATAAATGTCATTTTAAAAAGCTTTTAAAATCCAATCTAATCCATCTCCCTGGAAATAGGCAGGCACCCAGAATAGGTTGAGAATGCTTATGTCATTTCGAGGGAAGAGAGGGAGTAAGATGTTTGGAACTCAGTGTGGTAAATACTCGCGCCACTTCCAGAGTATGAGATCTGCCCTGAAGTACCATTAGTGGCATTGACGGGTCTTCCTATCCCAAGTGGGGTGACCGCTGTCATATCAGTCGGTGTGTGGACTCTGTTTCTCCATCTGTTGTTAAGGCCATGGCTCCCATCCTATTAAGCCGAATAGGCTTGCATCTGACTCCTCAAACTCCCTTAGATGGGCTGCAGGTGGTAGTGCTGTTCTAGGGAGCGGAGGCAAAAGGAATCATGAGCTTGAGGTCAGCAGGTCTACAGAGTGAGACCCTGCCCTTTCCTACAAGCTGCTAGATGACTAAATCTTGGGATAAGGTGGAGAAAACCAGAGCCAGATTGTGTGTGTGTGTGTGTGTGTGTGTATGTATGTGTGTGTCTGAGTGTAGGTCAGAGGACAATTTGTGGGAGTCAATTGTCTCCTTCTACCATGGAGGTCCCAGGGATTGAACTCAGGTCACCAGGCTCGTGGCAAGCAACTTTACCCACTAAGATATCTCCCTGGCTCCAGGTTTCGGTTTTTGAAGACAAGTTCTCTAGTTCAGGCTGGCCAAAACTTTCTAATCCTGTGGTCTTTGCCTCCCAAGTGCTGGGATAACATACATGGTCCACCAGGACAGGTTTTATTCCGTGGTGGGGACTGAACAGAGGGGCTTCATGCATGCCAGGCAAGCACCCCACCCCTCAAGCTACATCCCCAGTGCTTTTAGACATTGTTCTCTCTCCTTTGTCTACACTAACAGCCATGTCACCTTGGTGACCATTTCAGTGCCTAGCTGAGAGGGCTGGGTGGCGTTCTGTTGTAGATTTCAGTCCCTATTCATGCTTGACCTCAGTCCTGTCTGTGCATATCCTTGTGCTAGTGTTGGGTACCATTTTGGTACTAGTTTGACTGCAGCAGGGAACTGGATGTGGAATGGAATATAATTAAGACGATAGGGTTCTTTGGGACAGTTTTGGGAAATTGAATATGGTGGTATGTGCCTGTAATCCCAGCCCTCAAAAGGCCGAGGCAGGAGAGGAAGGGGAGGTAGGAGGATTAAGAGTTCAAGACCAGCCTCAGCTACACTTGGAGTTTGGAGCCAGTATGGGCTAGATGAGATCCTATCTCAAAACAACAAAAATGAAAACAAAACAGAGAAACGAATAGGAACGAGTATACGTATTTGTTTTTTCCTAGGCTTATTTATTTGCCTGTTAACATGCTTAATATGCACAAAGCCCTGAGTTCTTCCCTAGCACCCAAACTAGGCTAGATATAACTGCTGGAGAGAGAACAGAGAGAAACAGGTCTCCTTAGGCTGGGTAGGTGTCACCTCCTTTCTTAACATCCCACCACCAAAGAGTTCAAGTTTGCTTGCTTCTGCTTCTGACTCTGTCCTCTCCTTTCAGGTGACACCATCAGTTCCTTGCAGCCCCCTGTGGCAGGATGACTCAAGGATGTGGATGATCTGCAGTACAGCCACAGCCTGGCCAAGGTCCGCATGCCGCCACCACCCCGGCCCCTGTCCCCTAGCCCGGGCCGTGCACCAGGCATCCCTGTGGACAGAGGAAGCACAGGAGTGAGTCTTCTGACCCTGCAGAGCAAGCCAGTGGCTGACGGAGGGACCCCGGGCCAGCGGCTCCTTGGTTTGTCAGAAACATTCTCCCTCAGCAGCTCAGCAAGATGACCAGCCTGTTTCGCAGGAGCAGCAGCGGCAGTGGCGGTGGCGGGGCCACCGGGCTCGCGGGGCCGGGCCGGGCCGGGCCGAGCCGGGGCTGGGGCTGGGCTGGGATGGCAGCGCAGCCCCTCAGGAACTCAACAACAGTCGGCCGGCCCGCCAGGTGCGCCGCCTTGAGTTCAACCAGGCCATGGATGACTTCAAGACAATGTTTCCTAACATGGACTACGACATCATTGAGTGTGTGCTGCGTGCCAACAGCGGTGCAGTGGATGCCACCATCGACCAGCTGTTGCAGATGAACCTGGAGGCGGGTGGTGGCAGCACCTATGAGGACAGCTCGGACTCGGAGGACAGCATCCCACCAGAGGTAGAGGCAGGGTCTGACAATTCACCACTAATAGTGGTCCTGTCTCTCTTAGCAGGTCTGGGTTGCGCCTGACCCCCAGCTCCAACCCGCTCTGAGGGTGCCTGGCTTCTAACCAGCAAGCTTCTCTTTCCCTCTGAGAAACTTTTGATCAGCCACTGACCTATATTATGAGTAGCAATCATGCAGTCATTCAACAAACCCCCAGCAAGCAAGCACCCACTCAGTGGTATGCTAGGGATAGGACAAGACCCCAGACTAAGGTGCTTGTTTAAAATGTAGGTACACGAACCTCATTCCAACATCTGACCCCTCAGTTGCAAGCCTGACATCTTTTTCAAGAAAGACTCGAATGGCAGGCAGAGTGTCACCTTCGCTAGCCAAATCAGACAGTGTTTTTTGGAGCTCACAGGCTAGTGTGGATTGGAGGCAGGAATTGAACCAGAGTGGGAAAGGCACAGGCAGAGAGACCCATACCAAAAGCAGAGAAAGAAGGTGAACTCTCTCGCAGAGAGAGGGCGAGACAGCAGTACACTTGGTCATACCCTCCACTCAGAAGAGTGGAGTTGCATCTCTGCAGACAGGGAGCTGGGATGGTTACAGAGTGAGGCTCCAGCCCTAAGATCCACATAAGCAAAGAACCTTCCCCAGGTGAGGAGGGCATGGCCAGCCACAGTGAACCACCGGGGCCCATAGTTAGAGTGGTTGGTTTTCAAAGGCCCCGTTCAGGAGCTCTGTGCCCAGCCAGCCCCCAGCCTAAAAGAACATGTGGTTCTCAGGCAAAGGGTGAGGCATGCAGTTAGAGCAAGAGCCATGGATGAGACAAGGACCAGAAGACAGGAACAAGTTCCACTCTTTCCAATACTGAGGGTTGAACCCAGGGCCTCATAATGCCGAGCGAGCCCTCTATCGCAGAGCCACACCCCAGTCCAGTCCTCATTTACATAGGATCTCCCTATGCAGCCCCAAGTCCTGTGCTTACTCCAGGCAGACCTTGAACTTTCCATCCTCCTGACTCCCTTCTCCAGTAGCTGGGATGGCAAGTGTGTTCCACCAGGCCCCGCTGAATTCCACTCTTTCCAGAGTCCAGACTGTGCTGGTCATCTCAGCGGCTTCAGAAATACATCCTTTCTGTTTCTCAAACTTGATGAGAACAGTCACCCTTGTTTACATGAGAACTCTGGATCAGATTTGACTTCAGGGCCTGGCCTTCTTGCTCCTCCTACCTCCCTCTTCCTTCCTTGGTGAGTGCTTCTAAGGTTCTGGCTCCAGGGAGGAGAAGCTGTGTGGGGAACAATGACTTGTGCCAGTGTGTGTGTTCTCCCCAGGCATATAGAAGGTACAAGGGGAAGGTTTGCAATGAGTAGATATTACTAGTGTGTGTGTATGGACATGAGTGTTTATGTCTGCATGAGAGGAGGGGAAGGTTTGCAATGAGTAGATATTACTAGTGTGTGTGTATGGACATGAGTGTTTATGTCTGCATGAGAGGAGAGAGAGAGAGAGAGAGAGAGAGAGAGAGAGAGAGAGAGAGAGAGAGAGAAAGCCAGAGATCAATTTGGAGTGTTATTCCTCAGGAGTCAGCTACCTTGTTTTGGGGGCAGCCTCTCTCTAATTAGGCAAGGCTGGCTAACTACTGTCTCCACATCCCCTGCAGTGGCATTACTAGTGTGGGCCACCAGCTCAGCTTTTTACACAGGTGCTGTGTATTGAACTCAAGTTCCCCAGCTTGTGTGGCAAGCCCTTTACTGACTGAGCCACCTCCCCAGCCCTGTAGATGCTGTCTTTGCACAGCTTTCCGTCACCTTTTCCTCGGTCGTGCACCCCTTTGACTTGCCTGGATTAGTCAGTGGAGAGAACACTGGAAAATCCAGACCCTTCTTGTTAAAAGGAGGTGTGAGTACGTGTGCATGTGTTCACGTGTAGGGGCATTCTTTTAGTGTGAGCTGGGAAGTTCCCTGCATGCTTTGACTCTCTGTGGTCCTGATGGTTCTGATGGTCAAAGTTCCTGCTTTGCCCACAGTGCCCGTGGAATCACAAGTCTCTGCAAGGCTTCCTCAGCCCCAGGCACCCATCCTGTGCTGCACTTATGTTCCCAAGTGGTCCACTGTCCCAGATGAACCCCTTCTGGGCTCTGCTTGGCTCTCTCCCAGCCCCCACCTTTGGAGCCCTGCCTGGGCCCATCATCAGGCAGCTCCCGAGCCAGCACAAAGTGCTACAGAAAATTTATGAGCAGCAGTGAGAATGACAATAACTGCTGACTGGAAAAAGACCCCTCTCCAGAGGCTGATGGATGGTGGGCTGGCCCAAGGGGTATCCTTGTCACAGAGAAACAGCTCCTGTCAGATAAATGGCCCAGACCCTGCCTCCCTCACAGCCTCCGGAACACCTGGAAGGCATCCATCACCCACAGTGAGTTAGGCCAAGAGGCCACAGAACTTCCAGCACCTTTAGAGCCAGAACAAGTTCCTTGTGGCCAGAAAGATGGAGCGGGGGCAGGAAGGTGCTGGGGTTCCCTCTCTGGGACTTCAGATCTTCCTTTCTGGAGCTGGCCTGCCCATCACCTGCCTTCTCCCGTATCGAAACATTCTTCTCTAGAGTCTGGGTTTGCTGCTCCAGGCAGAAAGCTGCACCCAAGGGTACAGGGCCCATCTGCATCCCTGCCACAGAGCACAGGAATTCCACGGAACTCTCCTCTCCCTCCCACCAGACCAAGTTTAGCCTGGACCCTATCCCTCAGAACCAATGGCTATGGGAAACAGGGACGGGGCATGCAGGCAGAGGGAGGCAGCATGGTCTTGCTGAGCACCTCCTGTGTGAGGTAACAGGGGATCACCAGGGGTCAGCACCCCACTCTTGACACTGTTACCTTTCCCTGGTGTCCCTCTCCTTCCTGGTGGAATATGGGGTGAGCAGCTCCGTGGCCTGGCTAGCCAGGCAGCCTCATTCTTTTTCTGGAGAAGCATCTGTTTAAATACTTTCTGCCTTACAGGAAAGAGTGCACATTCCAGGGCGGGAGCCTCCTTGGCCTGGGGCTGGCAAGCTGAGCACTGCAATGTGGTGAGCATGCTCACCACCAGGAAATCCCTGCCAGCCTCCCTGTGCTGGGGACCGCTGGGCTAGGGTTTAGATGTGTCAGTGGAACTTGGACCAGCAGAAGCAGAGACACAGCTTTAGGGGTGACTTCTACCCTAAAGAGTTCAAGTGGGGCTGGGGGAGTCAGGGACTGAGTCAGTTAGGGCCTCTGAACCCTTTCCAGGCTCTTTGGTCTCTGAGAAAGAGGGCAGGGTGGGGCGAGGTATGTGACAGGGATCTGCCCAGATGCCCTGGGGCAGATTCATATCCACCGGATACTAGGAACTCAGCCTTCGCCCTATCCTGGACCTTTCTCTGCCCTGCTTCCTACCTCCTGGGTGAAGAGAAGGGGCAGTGGGCAGCTAGGCTGTCCACCCTGAGCATCTTACCAGAGTGTGTAGGCTCCCTGAGGAAAGGATGTGACTGTGGAAGCTATGGTCCATGTTGAAGATTCCAATCTAACCAGACTCAGCCTCCCAAGGCCTGTAATCTGAGCCACTCAGCAGGATCAGAAGTGTCAGTGTCCTGGACTGCTGTCCCCTGAAGTGACATGGCAGCTCACACCAGCCCTTCAGCAAGCTTGGGCCTGTTCCCTCACAGAAGGCTGGGAGGGTCATTAGGGAACCATCTCACCTGCCATTTTAACCACACCCTCCTCTACCAGCTGTGTGCATTTCTGCTCCAGCTGCAGGTGGGCAGAGATGCTGGAGCACACAAGAGAGTAGCTGAATCGGCGACTACATGAAGCTATCAGAGAGTCACTACCCACCTGGACTGGGCCTTGTGATGACACAACTGTTGAGAAGGGTGTCACTCCCTCTGAGTAACTCCTAGACTCGGGTGGGGTCACTTCTTTGGCCTGTTGTTGGCATCCTCTCTTGTTCACCCCTCCCCAGGAGAAGTAATGAAACAGGTTCGAGGCCAGCCGGAGCAACTTAGTGAGACCTATTTCAAAATTCGAGGTAAAAAGAGTTGGGCTGTAGCTGAGTGTTAGAGCATTTGCCTCGTGTGCGTGAGGCTCTGGGTTCAATCCCAGGCACCACAAAACAAATAAAACACCCTCGGCCTGAATTTCCTCATCTGTAAAATAGGATTTCACTCGCTAGACTGGTGTAGGGTTAAGATAATAGATAGGAAAGTACACGGAAGGTGGGTGTAAATGAGGTCATCTTCTGAGACTAGTACGGGTGTACAGAGGACACCGGTCTCAAGTGCGCAGTCCAGGGAGTTTCACGGGATGCGCGTCCCACCTGATATGCCCCGGAGTTCCCAGCTCCTCATCCTCACTGTCTTTTTCCACCCTGTCTTCAGTTTGCTGCTCTTGAGTGTTGCCTGGGTAGGTGCTGCTGCCATGAACCATCTTTTGGGGCCATGTGTTCTCCTGTTTGCCGAGTATAATTGAGGGGCCTTGGGAGCCACATGTTAGTGGTAATACATGAGGCTGGCATCGCAAAGGAGCGGCTTCCAGCAGCAGTGCACAAAACTCCTTAGTTCAGGTCCTTGCCGGTACTTGATTTCACATGAATGCCACTGCACCTCAAGGATGGATTATTAGTATCATTGTCAATAATTATTACTCTGTATCTCTTTGTTATCTCTGATTTAGATCTTGGAAAGGACCTTGGAGCCGGATAGCTCTGAGGAAGAGCCTCCGCCTGTGTACTCACCACCAGCTTACCACATGCACGTGTTCGACAGGCCCTACCCAGTGGCTCCTCCAGCTCCACCTCCCCGGTGAGAATCCATTTGGTCTCAGAGCACAGTAGACAGAGAGGAAGACAGGAGTTGGGGTTGTATGAAAACACAGTGGGAAATTGGCTTCCCCCACAAGAGATTTTTCTACCAACTGCAGACTTCTACTGTGGCAAGGTACATGTCATCTAGACACCAAGGAGAACTTTCAAAACTTCAGCGCTGTGGGGCTGGGGAAATTGGCTCAGTAGGCAAAGTGCTTGGTACACAAGCGCAGGGGCCTGGGTTCGAATTCCTAGCCCTCTCCATTATAAAAGCCGGGCAGGGCAACACACATTTGTGACACCAAAGCTGGAGTGACAGAGACAGGCAGATCCCTGGAGTTCAGTGGCCAGCTGATTTAGCCAATCAATACGTTCCAGGTGAAGTGAGAAACTCTGCTAAAAAATAAAGTAGAAAGCTGGAGAGATGACTGCATATCAAGTTCCTGCAAGAACAAACACGGGGACCTGAGTTTGGATCCCATGTAAAAAAGTTGGGCATAGTAGCATATGCCTATGAGACACAGTTAATTAAATACGGTACAGCCTCCAGCTTCTGGGAATATGTAGTCAAGGAAGAGGCAGAGTAGGAAAATGAGCTCATGAAATATTGTACTGTCCCTTCCCTTCCCCAGCCCACGGACACATTAGTAATTAATCATTGTGCTGCCTCCTGCTGAGGCGAGATGAACCTCAGAATCCCAGCACCGCCAGGTCACCATCAGTCACTAGTAGGATGACTGTGTCACCCCTGGGCTAGTGGTGGTGAGAAGATTTTTAAGCAATGTGAAGATGTGTCTTTTTCTGGACTAGTTTGATGACTGGAGACAGGAGAGTGGACTGCAAGGTCCCCAAAGACTTGTCTTAGCTTTGAGACTCTTGTTATTTGGAAGCTTAAAATAAAGCTAGCTGCCAGCAGTGTGCATTGAATGTGAGCCGCTGGCTTTTCCAGGATCTGTGTTTGGTGGCTGCAGAATCTAGGTGTGTCACTTTGTCCTGGAAGCTGCTGTTTCTTAGAATGACAGACCGGGTGGGAGGGGGTGATACAATGGGGACCTGCTGTAGTGATCCCCCATTCTAGCATCTTAGGAACCCCAGAACAGTGGTAGTGGGGAACTTAGAAAGCCAGTAAGAACAGCTGCCATTCCCCAAGTACCCTTTAAATGCCAGAGGCTGCTGTGGTTCTTTACCCAATGACCTAAGTAGAAAGCACTGTGGTCGCCACGTGTTGGTGGCACACACCTTTAACCCCAGCACTTGGGAGGCAGAGGCAGGCAGATCTCAGTGACTTCGAGGCCAGCCTGGTCTATAGAGCGAGTGCCAGGACAGGCTCCAAAGCTACACAGAGAAACCCTGTCTCGAAAAACAAAAACAAAAAAAGCACTGCAGTCACCCATTTCACAGAATAAAATGCTGAGCCTCAGAGAGGTTCACTGCTGTCCCCAAGACTAAGAGCTGGGCTGTGAACCCAGGTTATCTGACTTCATTGCTGTGTCATCACCTCCCTTCAAGAAATCAGCTGTATTGTAGGGAGCAGAGACTCTGGAAGGTTAGCTGGGCAGGACAGAGGTCATCTATTGAGTCAGGGACAAGAGAGAGCTGGGACCTATCACCGTGGTACATGGGATGCAGGCGGGGAGGTGGGACACCTGGGTGAGACTGACCCCGGAGGTCACACCTGTGGCCGCCTACCGAGCTCAGGGGTCAATGGTTTTCCTTTGATTTCTGTTTTGTTGTTGTTTTTAGTGGCCTGTATTTCATGTGTGTTGCTGTGGCAAAACCCTTGAAGAAGTTGAGAGAGGGAAGATTTATTTTGGCTCACGGTCTGAGAGGGATTTTAGCCCATGATGGCAGGGAAAGTGTAGAAGAGCAATCCTGCCAGCAAGAGAGGGGAGGGCTGTAGGTCTTCACATCACCAGGCATCAGGAAGCAGAGAGAACTGGCCCAGAGCCAGAGGCAGGTGCAACCTTCCCAGCCTGCTCCTAGTGATCTGCTTCTGCCATCTAGAGCCCACCTGTAAGGAGCCTATAACTTACCAAAGCAGTGCCACCAGCTGCTTTGGTTTTCAAACATACAAGTCTGTGGGGGACACTGCAGGCCCAAACTTTAACATTTATTCCAAAATACTTAAATACTTTCAATTGCATTTATTTATTTATTTGTGTGTGTGTGTGTGTGTGTGTGTGTGTGTGTGTGTGTGTGTGTGTGTTGCATTGCTTGTCTTCTGGGCCCCTCCTCTGTAGAACAGAATTTAGGGGATCCACAAACATGGGGTCTCAGAAAAAGCTGCTCTCCAAGACATGGCCTTAAGTTCATATATCTTAGCATTAGTGTAGTGCAACTGAGGGCAGGAATATGTTCCAGGCAGAGGAAATGGCGTGTGCAAAGGCCTGGAGGCAGGGAGAGGGGACCATCCCAGGGAAGCTCCTAGAAGGAAAATGCATGAGTGGAGAGGAACACAGGCCATGGGGCCCTGTGGAACCTTTCCCTGAGACTACAGGAGACTCTGTGAGGCCGCACTACAGCAGGGCTCTGGTAGGCTCATATTCAAAAAATCTTTGGCTGCTGAAGGTTAGAGATTTGAGAGGGAGTAGTGGTCTGGTCCCCTTCTGTCACTATGTCTCTGGGATGAGCCTGGTGATAGGGCAGAGTTGGACTGCATGTCCAGACTGTACTTAAAAACCCTTCTGGAGCGGTGGTGGTGGAGCATGCTTTTGTTTGTTTGTTTGTTTTTGTTTTCCCGAAGAGTTTCTAGAGAGCTTTGGAGTGCTCAGGACACCAGGCTGGCCTCGAACTCGAGATCTGCCTGTCTCTGGCTCCTGAGTGCTGGGATTAAATGAGTATGCTACCACTGCCCTTCCAGAGTGTCACACATGCCTTTAACCGCAGCACTTGGGTGCCAAAGGCAGGTGGATTTCTGTGAGTTCGAGGTCAGCCTGGTCTACAAAGCAAGTGCCTGGACAGCCAGAGCTACACAGACAAACCCCTGTCTCCAAAAACCCAAACAAACAAAAACTTCTGGGAGGGCCCATCCCTGAAATCCTTCCCATCCTGGTCCAACATTCGGTGGGTAAGTGTGCAGGTTGTTCTCCCGCCCCCCCCCATGCTTAGTCCTTCCCTTAATCTGCCTGAGTCTCAGAACCCTAGGAGACCCCCTCCACACAGGCCACCTGCTGTTTTGTGTTGAAATTGCAGCCTTGGAAGCTTTGCCTCAAAGCTCATTTTTGACATTCCTTTCTAACCACAATGGAGTTGTTGGGCTGCCTCAGCGGGCCGGCCCCCTGCAGCTGAGAGTGACTTCATCCCAGGGCTTGGAGAAGGTTGAGCTGGGTCCTCTCTCCAGGACCCTTGCCCTAAAGTCAGGGAAACCCCAGAGGAAAAGGAGTTCTCCCCACATCAGTTCCCATCCCATGGGCATCCAAGAAACACAATGGTGAGAGGGTCTTGGTCAGAGTTTGGACTCGCCCTCTGCAGCCATCCTGGGTGGCTTCCAAGTGTGACTGAGTTGGGGTGTTGACTTCACCCCAAATGAAGCCTGGATAAGCCTTCTCCCATTGTGGCTGGAAGTGGTGTCTGTGGGACTGACAGATGGGCCTTGGGAGAAAAAACAGAACTTGGGACAGGGACATAAGTGGCAGAGCATAGTAAAGGAAACCTGGCCTGGGAATGCGTGTCCTGGGTTCCCCTGCAGGCGCCTCTCTGGGGATCCCTGTATGTCTCCAAGCTGCCAGTCGAGCTCCCCCTAGCACTTAGCAGCTGGTTATCCGTCTGCTGCTGCCCCCGCCCTCCCCTCATACCCACTGGGCCACCAGCCCAAAATAGAAAAGGAAAGGAAGTTATTTCCACAAGTTAGCAGCAGACGGAAAAGCTCCCCTCCAGTGAGGGGGCGGAGGGATTCCTGAAGCAGGAGGCCAAATCAAAGCCAGGCTGAGCCCACTGTGGCCCCCACCACCCCCAGCCGCCTGCCTGCCTTCTCCATGTGTCGTTTCCCTGATTCAGCAGGACACGTGTCCTGCGGTTGCCACGCAGCAGGCTGCTGAGGAGCTGTGGAGTTCCTGGCCCAGCTCCAGGCTTCCTTCAGGCCTGGGCTTGGAGATGGGGCTTGAGGTCAGGATAGCCAGGCCCTTCTTCCTCTCCAGTCCTGGCCACCTGGCGCAGGCACAACTTGCTTGAGAAGAGGCCTTGGAAACAGCAATCTAACCTTGGCCTCCAGCAGTTCAAGACAGCTCATGGGGGATAGGGGACACCCATTACCTTGGAAGCAGTCAGCAGGGTCTAGATTTGGTAAGGAAGCACCAGGGGCCTGAACAGGGTCTTCCCAGTGTCCCCCACCCATTGCCGGCTGTAGCTGAGAATGGGAACTCAGATCTGCTTTATTGTCCAGGAATCTTGGGAGCTCCCTTCCCCCAACAAACCAAGGACAGGATGGGCTGTTGACAAGCTACTCGTGGGATGGGGGCAATATCTGCTATTTAACAATCCAGTACTGTGCCAGCTGTTAGGGACACAGGCACAGAAGCCTATGTCCCGATGTAGGGGACATTCATAAAGTTTGGATCTGAATCCACAACACTGACATTTGTACCAGAGGCACTGAGTGACAGGAAAGCAGCCCAAGACCAAGGCTGAGGAGCAACCAAGGAGCTGACTGAGGAGAGGAAGAGGTCTCCACTGCTCCGGGCCGGGTTGCCTTCCTTCTTGGTGTGTCGTTTCCCTCCCTCATGCAGCAGAATACATATCTGTACCTTTGTCTGAAGGCAGTGTGGGCCCAGGATGCTCTAAATAAGATCACCGTCTACCTGAGGACCTGTGACAGGCCAGCAGAGCTGTGGCTAGGCCTGACTGCTCCCTGCTCTCCTTACCTCCCTACCCCCAGGATTGATGTCCTGGGCTCTGGACAACCTGCAAGCCAGAGTCGCTATAGGAACTGGAACCCACCCCTGCTGGGCAACCTTCCTGATGATTTTCTCCGAATCCTGCCCCAGCAGATGGAGAGCATTCAGGTAACTGGCTGCCCTCAAGCGTCCATGCCTGCCTGCCTGTCCAGCGTCTTATCTGGGCCACACACTCAGTGCCAGCCAGGTTTGCTCCTTGGTTTCTGAGTCCAGGTTGAACTGTTGAATAGAGTTTATAAGGAAACAGTGATGAACCCTCGGCCTTGCTTCTCATCTGGCCCTATGGTTCCTGCTGGGCCCAGGGAAAGTGGCTGCCAGAGAATGCTCTCTGGCTACAGTCATCACCTCAGGCTGGAGGGAGGGAAATGGGGTAACTAATGGTGGGGTTCAGGGCTGCTCCGTCCTCTCCTGGAAGCTTCTTTCAAATGGTGTCATACTCCAAGGTGCCCCTGCTGGTGGGGCATGCGACTGATGAAAGAAGTGTGGGACTAGGTAGTCCATGGACAGGTGGTTCAGCTGTTTGCAAACTGCTTTTCAGAATTTAGGTTCCAGAAGATGGAATGAGGTGGCCCGAGGTTGGGAGGAAAAGCCTTTTTGATGTCTTCCCTGATTTTCCTGAGGAGACGGTTCTGAGTTGTTCCAGTGAATTTGGGCCAATGATTGGGCCCTGTTAGGAGGATGGGACTACAGGATGGGGCTGGAGGATTCTGGGAAAGCACACATGTGTAGACAGGTGTACATGGATTTAAGTAGGTGATCTGTATGCTTACTCTTCCTCAGGGTCACCCCGGGGGCTCCAAGCCTATGGGTGGAGAGAGAGGCCCAGCTCCAGTGCCAGGATCTGGTGCCTGTGACCAGGACAGCCGCTGGAAGCAGTACCTGGAGGATGAGAGAATTGCCCTCTTCCTGCAGAACGAAGAGTTCATGAAGGAGCTGCAGCGCAACCGTGACTTTCTCCTCGCTCTGGAGAGAGGTGGGCACCACGCCTCACCACGAAAGAAGAGAACGATATGGGCAGTGGCTTCAGGCCTCAGGAGGGGGTTGTGCTGGAGGCCAACATGCCAGATGCTTTCTGACCTGCATGAGCATAGCCCTCCTGAGTCATACAGGAGCCCCGGGATTCAGCCAGTGGGGGTTTGGGAACACTTGGGAACTCAGAGGAAGAGGGATGTGCCCACTAGGTCTTCTCCTCTGTCCTACATTAGCCTTGGCTTGGATGACAGGAAGGAATGCTGCCTTTCCCACCAACCTCTAGCCACAAGGCAGAGGTACCATGTCTTGAACCCTGGTAACAAGGTAGCTGGTTCCAGAGTGGGAGGCTTCCTGAATGGAAGAGGTTAGAGCAGGGTATTTGCAACATCTATGGATGGGTTACTCTGCTCCCCCCCCTGGATGTCTTTCCTTGAGATAGGGTTTGGAGACAGGGCTGCAGAGGTGGTCTCATAAAGGTCACAGAGGGAGGGAAGGAGGAGGGTAGAGAGGGAGTCTGATGTGTTTGGAAAAGACAGAGCAAATGGCACTGCCAGGGTGTCAGGATGGAGGGAGCAGGCCACAGGAGGCACAAAAGGCTCGGCTGGTCATGCAGCTGCATACTGGCAACCCCAGCATTAAGGAGGCTGAGACAGGAGAGCTGTGAGTTCCAAGAGAGCCTAGGCTCCATATTAAAACCCTAAAACAATAGAATAAAGTAGGCTTGGACTCTCCGGGAGCTGCTAGTTCTGAGACTCTAACATTGCAGATGCTCATTAGGCAGTCGTTTCTATGATCACAAGTTCTTCAAGAGCTGGCAGACACTCTTGTGTGCATGCATGTACTTATGTGTGTTTCAGGGGGTACAGCCTCCCACAAGCTCCCCAGGTCCCCTGGAGCTCACTTCTCTGATAGAAACCATCTCCTTTTCCAGATCGATTGAAGTATGAATCCCAGAAATCCAAATCCAGCAATGTGGCTGCCGGAAATGACTTAGGCCTTCCCTCCTCTGTCCCAGGTAAACATGCTCTCCTGAGAGAGAAACTGATGGGCTCGTGGGCCCACACTCCAACTTTATCTTCAATTTTGAGAGTTTTGAGAGGGGTACGATGAGGAAAAAACCAAGGGTGGGAAGATGAGGCCCCTCAGCAGGCCAGAAAGGAGGCCTGTGGGGCGAGATGCCCCCTTCAGTGAGTTGCCCTCAGTTCACGCTGTTACCACAGGCTGGCTGACCTCCCGACTATTTCTGGATCTTGGGCTACCAGAGGACACACTGAACCACGTAATGTCCCTTAATAGCAACTGAGAGTAGGAAGGCCTCAGAGTCTGGGGAGGTTTGGTCCAATGACGCTTCATGTCTAATAGCAAACCGGCAAAGGCCAGACACACAAATTGACTGTATCCAGTGCGTAGAGAGGAAGATGGTGAAATTAGTCTGGGAAGGGCTCATTCATTCACTTAAGTAGCTGAGGACTACCTACCTGCCCAGAGCCATGCCCTGCCATAGGCAAGGAAAAATAAGTTCTGAGCATTGAATGCTAGGTGGTTCAGCACTGCCTCAGGAGGGCCAGAGAATCCCAGTTTACAGTCCCTAATATAACTGCCCCCCAGCTCATTTCTTGACTTCCCTCCAGTGCCAGCAGCAGTGGGGCTGAGAGACCAGAGGCTGAGCAAGAGGACTGCTAGGATGCCCAGACTATAGCTGAGCTGAGGTTGGGAGTGTGAACAGAGGCCTTGCTTTTGTACTTGGCCCCTGGACTCTGGATCCCTGTCCTGTTTCTGCCCTCACCCCTGTACATATACAAAAAGGCTCAGCAGTTTTTCTAGGAGCAGAGTCTCCATCCTAGAGCTGAGCTGGGAAGGCAGAGGCAGAAGGGTAAGGCTCCCCATTAATCCCAGCTCAGAGAGAGAAAATCCTGTAGAACTGATTCATAAGCAAGAGGCCAGGAGCTTAGGCCCTACCAGATGCTCATCTGGGAGTTTTCACAGAGCTTCATGTCCTTGATCCCAAATTAATGAGGGACACTGGGGTTGCTGAGCTGGGTCAGAGTGACTCAAAGGGAGCCTAGCAGGCAAGGTGATACAGGGTGTTGAGCGGTGGATGAAGGGCAGTGACAGATCCACACAGTGAGGAGTGAATGAGTTAGGAGGCTCCCTCCAGGTGGCTCACTAGGTTCTGACTCTTGGCTGAGCCCTGCTCTCATTCCCGTTCAACATCCGGGAGGAAAGAACAGAGGGGCTGAACCTGGAAGGAGGACAAGGTCGCCCCAGCATTCTTGGCTCTGTGTCCTTTCTGCTTCTATTCACCGGAGCTGGGATGCACTGAGGGCCGTGATGTGCTGGCAAATGGTTAACAGTCTGCTCTGCTGTGGGTGCAGTCTCTAGGGATTTCCACGATGTAAATCTCCCCACCCAGCTCGTTGCAAACTACCAGCATGACTTTGAGAATATGGGATTGTTCACAGAAGTTGAAACTTCGTGCCAGCCGGCTTCCCACCGGTGCAGCAGCTCTTAAGACTGCCCCCATTGGCTCAGAAGAGGGAAATGCATCTTGCAAGGGAGAAGTACTCTTGCAGCTTGGCTTAAATTTCCCGTGGTCAGGGAAGAAGCAGGTCTGCTGTCAGGTCAGGGAAGAAGTTAGGTCTGCTGTAAGGACAGACCTAATAACCATGGAGGGGCGCCATCTCATCTACTTCCCTGGGGCCATGGCAGCTGCCCGTGTTCTCTCTCTCTTACTGGGACCTCAGAGACCCAATGGGCCTGGTCCCTCAGCAGATGTCTCCTCCTTCCAGGAACCAGTGACACCAACCCCACTGTGTCAGAAGATGCCTTATTCAGGGACAAGTTGAAACACATGGGAAAATGTGAGTCCTGCTCTTGTCACCTCCCTGTCCCAGCTCTCCTGAGGCAGGACCTGTGGCCTCATGAGAGAGGGGGAACCCCCACTCTTGAGGATTTTTAACCCTTTTGACTCTTGGTGAACTCGGGTGACATTTTAATCACAAGCTAGCTCCCTCAGCCTTCCTGCCTTACTTTATTCTGCAGCTGAGTCTGGAGACAAATTAAGTTTAAATCCTCTTGAGCCAGCCAGCTGTCCCAAGAAAAATAATGCGTGTCGGTGTTCACATTCTCTGTGACGTGAGGGCTTAGCCGAGACACGAGGCTCTAGCTGGGTCCACTTTCTGTGGGAATGGGACACATTTTGGGGCAGGGGACCTCTTCTCGCTGTCCACTTCTTGTCATTCTCCCCTTTCCAATTTCACAGACCCATAACCAGTGGGAATGAGGCTGGGATCCTTTCAAGGTTTTATTTCAGGGAAAATTTCCGATGAGTCATGGAAATCCTAGGACCAACTGTGGAGGTGGCTGGGGAGGGGCAGGAAAGAAAGCCAAGATCTGTGGCTCTCGCCTCTCGGGAAGGAGTACCCGGATCTTGGACTGGAGACAGGCTGTGTACTTGGCTAGTGATGGCCTGTGCTGCCCCTGGAGGCTGACCTGGGATGGCACACTTGCTTCCTAGGTGCCACTGGTGTCTGCAATTCCTGTCACTTTCCTCTTCCCAGTCCCCGCCCAAGGGGCCTGGTGCTACCCTGGCTGCCCCCAAACCTGGAGGGAAGCCACCTGATGCTCTGGCTGTCCGGAGCATGAAGGGCTTACAAGTCTCTCTGTCCCAGCCACTCGTAGGAAGCTGTTTGAACTCGCCCGAGCCTTCTCTGAGAAGACCAAAATGAGGAAGTCAAAGAGGAGACACTTGCCGAAGCTTCAGTCGTATCCTTCTGCTTGGCACTAGGTTGGGGTGGTGAGGGCTAGGAACAGTGATGGAGATCCCAGCTGGACCCCCTGAAACTGGACCTTCCTTGGGATCTGGCTCTGTGGTCTCCCTTGCTTGCTTTGCAAACCAGTACACCCATTGGCATCTCCTTGGACACTGTTCTTCCTATGCTTCCTGTGACTTCTTTGCTTTTGACCTCAAGCTATCTGCGTTTGGGGAGAAAAAGTGGTCTTCCCGTTGAAATCAGCAAATTGTTCCCTAATTTTGCTGGTTGAACTGGCTCCCAGGTCCCCTGCAGCCTTGTCTCGGGAGGCCTGGTTTCTCACTTTTGGTTCTTCCAGTGAAAAGATGTCTCTCCCTCTCTTCAAAGCCTAGTTCCCATCCCATCTGTGCTTAGCCAAGGGGGCCCAGGATATTCAATGTTGAGTAGCCAAAGTGGAGCAGGGAGAATGTCTCTCTCTCTCTGTCCCTAGAGATGGGGGCAGAGTAAGGGGGTGGGGCCTGACTAGCTGCTTGGTGGATCCCAGGGGAGGGGTCTAGAAGGGGCAGTGTTAGGCAGCTTGCAGACTGAAGGGATGATAGAAGCCTCTTGAGGCTGGAGGATTGGCAGGATAGAACACAGGCAGACTGGATAAACTGTGACAGTTCCCATTTGTCTCTGGGGTAGTTTCCCTGAACAGCACGGCAGACTGGGAGCTGCTGCATCAACAGCCAACCTCCTGGACGACGTGGAGGGCCATGCTTATGGTGAGGCAGGGCAGGGATTCTTGAGCTCAATGTTCAGCACGGGAACACTCAGTCTGGGGGACATGTCGAGGGTTGGCAGGCAGGTAGCTCACAGAGATGTGGACCCTTGCTATGTGATGCACACAATGTCACTCCCTTCCTGTCATCCCTAAAGGGGTGCCCAGCATGCCAGGCACTGTTCCTAGAGAGTGTTCTCTAGGGAATGAGGGACAGGCAGGCCGGCCTCATACACGGACAACCACAAGTCAGGAAGCTTCAGTTTAGCAAGGTGGTGATGGCGGCACACACCTTTAGTTCAAGGGACAGAGGCAAGCGGGTTTCTGAGAGTTCAGTGCCATCTTGGTCTACAGAGTGAGTTCCAGGACAGCCAGGGCTGTAGAGAAACCCTACCTCAAAAAAAAAAAAAAGTTAAAAAAGAAAAAGGAGACACCAGATACAAAGATTAGAAGGCCTTAGAGTCTTCTGGGTGATCCATCATCCCTATCCCATTTGACAGATGAGAAAACTGGGGACCAAACAAAGGGTAAGACTTGTCCAAGGCCTCAGACAGAGCCTGGTGGTAAAGTTAAGACAGTACCTGGTTGCCTTTTGCCTCTGTCACCACACCCACATACTGCTGCCTGGGCATCAGGTCCCAAGCAAAGGACAGTTGAGGCAGCTCCCCTGCCCCTCCTAGGGACAGGCCCAAGTGATGTTCTGCAGGGTGGAAAAGCTTCCCTTTGCCTTTCAGATGAAGATTTCCGGGGAAGGCGGCAGGAGGTGCCTAAGGTGGAAGAGGCCCTAAGAGAAGGACAGTAAGAGGTAAGGCTTAGGGACACTGCTTCCAGGAACAGCTTGGGCAAAAGCCCACCACCCACCATGTGTCCTCCCAAGGATCCAGAGGTGCTGGGCTGTGACATCACAGTAACACTGATCCTGGCTTCTCTTGTGACATTGCACATGGTTTCCCCTTGCAAACATATATATAGTGCATTGGTGTTTTGCCTGCATGTATGTCTGTGGGAGAGTTTCAGATCTTGGAGTTAGACAGTTGTGAGCTGCCATGTGGGCACTGGGAATTGAACCTGGGTGCTCTGGGAGAACAACCGGTACTCTCAACCACTAAGCCACCTCTCCAGCCCATATATATATATACTTTTAATTCAGTTTTTTGTAACCCCACTACCCTTGAATACACTGGCTATGAAGATGAGGCTGGCTTTGAACTTCAGATCCTTCTGTCTCCACTTCCCAAGGGCTAGGATTACAGACTTTCTGCATAAGACCTGGCTTTTGTGCTTTCAAGAATTTAGTTATTGCCAGGTGGTGGTGGCGCATGCCTTTGATCCCAGCATTTGGGAGGCAGAAGCAGGCAGCTGTCTGTAGGTTCAAAGCCAGCCTGGTCTACAAAGTGAGTTCCAGGACAGCTAGGGCTACACAGAGAAACCCTGTCTCAAAAACAATAACAACAAAGAATTTGACTATTCATTTGACAAACAATAATGACAAACTCTCCCACACCTGCCTGAATCATCATCGCTGTCATTGTCCTCCTCCTCATCATCACAGATGCCCTGAACAGGAAAACCAAAAATCAGTTTTGACCTTGAATGATTTGCAGCCCCATTGAAAAGACATTCCAGGACAGCCAATGAATATTAAGAGGGTAGTACAAGAAACACTGTGGTCATGCACATGCAGAATTGTGCTCAGTCCCCTGCTTAGGTTGGATGGTCAGGGATCTGGAAATAGCTCTGGGAATGGCTGCTTCTGTCTGGAGCCTCAGGGCTGGCCCGTCTTTCCTCCTACCTCCCTGTCTACTCTTCTGGGGGGGATGCTGGAAAGTGCCAGCATCTCCTGCAGAAACCATGCATGACTGTCCCTCTTCTGGTGCCTCACCCCCCAATGAGGAGCTAGCTGCCTGCCCACCCACCTGCTTTGCTTGCCCAGCTGCTGTCCTGTTCCCAGGGCTCAGCATCTACTAGGCTTTCTTGAGCTGTTGTGTGCCTTGTCTGGCCCTGTTTCCAACCAGGGAGGAACAGATGCCCCTCTTATGGTAGCTGCGGCAGTGAGATAACCCAGACCACAGAGGGCAAGCCAGCAAAGGCAGGTACTACACACACTCCCCTCTTGTCACCCGTCCCTCTTTTCAGCTCTCTACATGATTCCTAGGCTTTCCTCACCCACAGAGCGGCACCCCAGCTTCCTACTTTTCTGGGGTACCCATGTAAGGTGAGCTAAGGAAACACCCCCACTGCTACCCCTTCCTCCATCCCACTGGTCCCCAGGAGAAAGGAGTGCCACCCAAAACCACCCTATCTCAGTACTTGCTCATCACTTTTGAGTCTTCCAGCTTTTTCCCTCTCAGCTCCCTACTGTAAAAACCAAGATCCTCCTGCATCTACTGCAAAGTGGGGGCCTTCAGGAAGGGACCGAACCCAGAAGGTCGCCCGTGGTTCAGGGCCTATTGTGCATTCTGGTGCTCCCTATTGTGCATTCTGGTGCTCCCTTCCATGTGCAACGATTTTCCTCCCTCTCCCTCAATACAATAGGCTCCGCCCTTGACTCTTCAGTCCTCCCTTCCTGCTCTAGGGGCCCAGTTGTCCTCTTCCGCAGTAGCTGTTCTTGAGTCCCTGCTGCACCCTGTGGGCTCTACAGTGCATCCCATCAGTTCACTGCAAGCCATTCTCTCCTCCCTGCTCCCTTCCTCCTCCTAGCTTTTCTCATCACAGCCTTGACAGATTTCTCTCTCCAGTCTTCATTGCCCCGCCTATCAGTACCATCACCAAATATCACGGTGGTCCCTTGCTGTTCTTGTGGGTCTCTTGAGCAAAAGTCTTATGAACTCAGCCTGGTGTCTGGGGCTCACCAAAGTCTAGCCTGGGATTACTTTTCTGGCCCATCTGGTCCTCTTAGTGTAGCCCCTCCACTCAGCTACTAACGGGACACAGAATGGGTGGAGCAGCCTCCCACCTGTAAGGCCTTCCACACAGAGCTTCCTTCCCACCTCGTTCTCCTAGTCCATGCTAGGATCCTGTGGTTGAGCAGTGGGTGTGGTCCGAAGCAGAGTTCCAGGATGATCTAGAACCACTGGAGTGAGGAGGAGGAGCCTCGTATTCTCCAGGAACCAGTGACAGGGAAAGACCAGGAGGCTCTTGTGATGAAAATGTCACACATTTCCCCTACTCCCAGGTGCCAGCAGCAGCGTCGCCTTGCCAGAGATGCTCTGACCGGTGGAGGCAACCAGAGAGAAACACCAGGGCTCTCCAGCTGCAGCTGAGAGAGAAGGTGCTTGCATACCACAGCCCAGGCTTCTTCGGCCACAGTCCAGCCCAGCCACTGCCACTTTCCACAGGACTTATGGAACTTTCAGAGTTGCCTGTGATTGGAGGAGGGACTTGGACAGGAACCACCGAGAGATTGAGAGAGAGAGAGATTGAGAGAGAGAGAGAGAGAGAGAGAGAGAGAGAGAGAGAGAGAGAGATTGAGCGAGAGATAGAGAGAGAGAGATTGAGAGAGAGAGAGAGAGAGAGAGAGAGAGAGAGAGGGAGAGAGAGAGAGAGGGAGAGAGAGGAGAGATAGGAGAGAGAGAGATTGAGAGAGAGAGAGGGGGGGAGGGAGAGAGAGAGAGGGAGAGAGAGGGAGGGAGGGAGGGAGGGACAGACGACGACGACGTAAAGAAAGATCCCAGGAAGCACCAAGGTTGCAGTTAGAGAACTGGCAAAATGACCCATGGGGGGGCTCTTTGGCCCTGAACAAGGGCTTTCCGCCTTCTCTTTCCCATCTCTCCTGCCACAGCGGGCTTGATCTATTCCATCCCCCGCCCCTGTGGCCTTTCTTTGCAAAGACCTCCCACATCTCAGCCTTGGCCGGAACTGCTGACTCTTGGCCCCGACCTGCACGGAACTCTGGACACTGTGGTCTTGCCGGGTCCACCTCACAGGGCTGCTTCTATTAAGGGCTGGCTGTTACCTCCAGCAGCCTCATCATGACCCAGCAGGGATGGGGAGGGTGACCCCGGAGCTGGAGGATTCTCTTTAAGCCTGGTCTTTAGTTTGGCTGAAGGCCGAAGCTGGTTCTTGATTTACATCACAGTAGGGCCCTTCAGGGGCTGGACTGGTCCTGCTGTTTTGTAAGGCAGGAAGGTGCTGGAGTTTCGGGGTGAGGGTGACCCCAACTGAGAAGGTGCCGGGCTGAAGTGCAAGTTGCAGAGGCTACCAGCCTGGGGCAGGGCGCTGCGGGAGGGGAGCACCCTAGGGCAGGAACTTGCCGGGTGCCCCAGGTGGAGCCCCAGAGGTGATTTGAAGAACTGAGGCGATTCTAGGACCGCTCAGCCGGCACCAACCTCTGCTAAGGGGATGGAGGCCGCGATTGTGGCCCACTCGGTCCTTGATCTGGGAACTTGCTGACCTTTAGAGAGAGATGAGAAGCCTGGGCAAGCGCGGGGGCGGGGGGGGGCTGGTTGAGAGTGGGATCCGATGCTTGGGTGATGGGGGATGCTAGGGACTGAAAGGAAATGGGAGCGTGGTGGAAATGGGACCGCAATCGCCTCAACTCCTGCTGGTCGTGCATCCCCGGGCTCAAGAGAGCGGTGACCAAGTTTGGAAACGCGCACCGTGCAGGGTGGGGGTGAGGGACCATGCTGGCACCCAGCCAGTCCTGTGACCCCCTAGAGAGAAGGACAGCTCCCCACCCCCCCAACCCCCCATGAGCCTGGGGCGGCTAGTCTGTGCTCCAGACGCGTCTGGGCCTTCCGTGCGTCAGGGCCAGCGCGCGAAGGGAAAGCTCTAAGTCTGTGTTGTCACTTTGTTATTTTTTCCCTCATGTGTGTGGTTTTTTTTTCCCTTGGAGCTGTTTCATAGGAATTCCGGTAATAAAGACTTGGTGTTCTCTTGGTGCTCTGATGTGGCTGGCGGTGTGGGCTGGACCCTCCCTCTTTTTCCCTCCGCAGGGGATAGAGTTTGGCCTCTGGAGAAGTGCCAAATCCTTGGGCCACCTGCCTTACTCCCCCCACTCCCGCCCCTACCCCGCCCGGGTTAACCCTCCGGGTTGTTTCTAGGGTCCATAGGACTCAGGCAGCCTGCACACCGCCTTAGGAGGTGACACCTGCTGCCTGTGCGACCTGCTGGCTTTGTCTAGCGCCGCTCTTTCCTTCCTCTTTGCCACGCAAAAAACCGCTTGCTCATAGGCAAGAAAACAGGGTTGAGAAACCCAGCCTGTTGGGAAAGCGCCACTCTGTGTCTCCCTGCATTAAACACAAAGCTTCTGGATTAACGATGACGAAGGCCGACCAGAGGTTCCGAGGGACCACAACCATCTTCCTCTAGAAGTACCTCAACTTCCTGGGCCCCCAAATCAGCTGGACTCCCTTTTACCCTTACACAAGACAGGGACGGGCCGGCTACTAAAAGAGGAAACAGATGCCCCCTTGAGAGCAGGCAATTCTCAAGGTTACAATTTCTTCCTTGTGTGGAGCCAAAGGCTTCCTTGTGGCATTTGACAACTCGTCTTTCTTGTTCTAGGCTCAGGATCATCCCGCCAAGGGTGTCCCTCTTTCCCTCAATTTCACTTTTCCATGCTAGGATAAAAACAACTGTCCCCCATGCCCGTCCATCAGGGTCCCCCTTGACCCTAGTAGATACAGGCAGGCTGGTATGGTGGCATCCCCGAGACAGCTAGCATGATATACTAGGCAAACTAAGAACAACTTAGGTCAGTTATTCAGCAATATTCTAGAGCTATGCAGTACTGAAGGGAAGCTGTAGAACTACCCGTGAGCTTATAGAATTGATTGTTCTCAGGGCTATTGAGCAGGCAGAGTGGCTAAGCACACACTGCTCCAGTATAAGAACCAAGTTCAATTGCCAGCACCTACACCAGGCAACTCCAAACTGCCTGTAACTCTAGCACCAGTGGATCTGATGCTCACTTTCATCTTTCTCACATGTGTGCATACTTTTAAGTTAAAAATTTAAATTTAAATGCTCCATTCCAGACCTTCTGCGTCAGAAGTTAAGGCTGTGTAACCAGGCAATCTGTGGTTCCTAATACACACGGGAGTTTGGGAGCTGTGGTGTTAGGCTACTACTCCTCAGATGCTTTTTCAAAATTCCTATACTCAGTACTCCAGACCAATGAAATAAACAACTATGGGTTTTGTTGTCAACGTGCCCAAAGAGGTTCAAGTTTGCAGTCAAGTCAGATCCAGGGCTCCAGGCTGTCAATCGGGTGTTTCATGGGTGGAGTTGATCTTGCCCAATACCCACTTTACAGATAAAGGAATGACCTAAGTTTAAGTGATCTGCCAGGAGCACAGAATTAGAGCTGAGTTAAGCCAGCAAAGGGGCCCCAGGCTGCCTTACCTCAAAGTGTGCTCCATGTACCAGCAGCCACCACCCCCTGGGAGTTGGTTAGAAATGCTTTACAATATCTACCAAAGTTATAGCTGGAAGGCATTGTAACAAACCCTGAAGATAACTCTAATCCATTCTCAAGTTTGAGAACCACAGTTTTGGACCAGTAAGATGGCTTGGTAAGTAAAGGTACTGGCTGCCAAGCCTGGCAATCCGAGTTTGATCCCCACAACTCACTGTGGAAAGAGAGAGCCAACTCCTGAAAATTCTCGTCTGACTTTCATGTGCATTTGCGCACGCAGTGCACAGACACACGATTATAATAAATAAACATAATTTAAAAAGGAAGACAGCTCCCAAAGCTCCAGAATTATATAACACATTTTAACAATCCATCAAAGAGACTGTATAAAGATTGTAGCTTAAGAAACTCTAGAACATGCAGGACATTAGTGATGCAGGCCTTTAATCCCAGCACTAGGGAGGCAGAGGCAGGCGGATCTCTGTGAGTTCGAGGCCAGCCCGCTCTCCAGAGCGAGTGCCAGGATAGGCTCCAAAGCTACACAGAGAAACCCTGTCTTGAAAAACAAACAAACAAACAAACAACAAAGAAACTCTAGAACACCAGGCAGGGCAGTGTTTGCACACGCCTCTAATCCCAGCACTCAGGAGGCAGAGACAGGTGGATCTCTATGAGTTGAGGTCAGCCTGGACTACAAGAGCTAGTTCCAGGACAGCCTTCAGAGCCACAGAGAAACCCTGTCTCGAAAAACAAAAAACAACAACAAAAAAGAAGCTCTATAACATCAGGTCTGAGATTTGCCCTTTAGAATGCATGTGTCCTCTTGTACTTGGTTTGCAATTTAGCCTGGGAATTGAATTGTAAAATCTCTGGTAATTTTACTTTATGAAGTTCTTAAAGCCATGTTCCATTTTGCCTATTAGTGTAAGTTGACACCGAAGGTGAGTGTAACTACTCCACGGGGGTGGGGGTGTGGGGGTAGAGCCTTTACCAGGTTAAAGAGTGTGAAGACCAGGGCTGGAGAGATGGCTCCGAGGTTAAAAGCACTGACTGTTCTTCCAGAGGTTCTGAGTTCAATTCCCAGCAACCACATGGTGGCTCACAACCATCTGTAATGTGATCTGGTGCCCTCTTCTGGCATGCACTGTATATATGATAAATAAATCTCAAAAAAAAAAAAAAGTGTGAAGACCAGACCCAGCAATGGAGACAGCCTGTACCTGACCCTTGTACACCATGCTCATCTGAACATGTCAAACTCCTGGAAGCCTCAAGGTAAATGTTCAAAGATTTACATAAAAACACAGCCAGGATTTCTGGAGTCTGATCCTGCCAGTGCCCCTGGCCCTTCATATATTTTGGCAGCCCTGGGCATTGGCTCCAACTTGCAAGAAAATCATAGGGTCTGATAAACATTGTGCCCAGGAGAGCAGGCATGGCTATCATGCTGGAGTCCCAACTTCTGTCTCCTAGTTCCCTCAAGCACCTGCTTGGGAGTGGGGGATCGTGGTCAGAAGGTTTGCTCTGAAGAACAAAAAAGGCAGGTAGGTATGGACAAAGATGATGATAGTTTTTACTAGGGGTTCTCTGTGTGCCAGTCACTCTTTTCTGGAGTGCTTTGTATGTTTTATTGCACCTAACACAGCAATGATGACATGAAATCAGTATTCTTCCATTTTTTTACACACCAGGAAATGGAGACACAGAGATGAAGTTGAGCTCCTTATATGATAGCCATCTTTAGAAAATGTTAGTCCCTGGATTTGAATGCAAGCTGTAGGATTCCAGAGTTGATGCCTGAATGCTAAGCTACCTGTTGGGAATAGGTGGAGGACAGGTGATGAGATCCAATCCTATCCCATCCGTGTGTTGTGCCCCCCCCCAGGATACAACTTGGTAAGAACAGAAAGGGCCTGCCTGCTCAGAAACACCTCCCAGAGACATCTGTGATCCCGAGGTGTGTTCAGAACACACCACTAGCATTCTTTATCTGGGTTTAAAAACAACCTCCTAGCATATGCAGCAAATGGCAAGCCTGCTATTGAGAGAGAAGCATGCACAGTCCGTATGCCATTAGCATAGCAGAGATTCATTTGTTGGGTTAGTGATCTGGGCCAGTTAAGGGAAAGCTGGAACTTTCTGGAGATGGGGGTGGACGAAAAGGTCTGTGTAAACCTACTGCCACCAGGTGGTCATTTTGCAGAAGTGACAGTCACTGACCACAGAAAGATAAAATATCATTTTTGCAGGAAGCCAAGAGTACACCTTTGACTTCAAGCCATACAGACCACAAGGAGTTTGTGCATATAGCCACATTTGGATAAAAAGTCACTAAAACTATATAAACTTCAGGACCCATAAAACAAGTCCTACTCTGCCTGGGGGGCCACAGCCTGCCTACAAGTGTCACTTCTAGGTATTTTTGTTGTTTGTTGTTTGTTGTTGTTGTTGTTGTTGTCGTTGGAGAGAAGATCTCACTATGTAGCTCTGGCTGGCCTGAGACTCACTCTGTAGACCAGGGTGGTCTCAAATTCACAGAGATCTTCCTGCCTCTGCCTCACAAGTATTTGGATTTAAAGGGGAGCGCCACCACACGTAGCAGGTGTTGCTTATAGAAAGCGAAGAGTCACTATTCTGTTTATTTATCTTACTATTATGTTTGGGGATGAAACTCCGGGCCTCATAGTGCTTTGTCACTGTACTAGATCCCACATCTCAGGATCACTAATTAAAGGAAAACAAATCATGTCAAGAAGATTGTTCCAGGGACTCTAGTGTGAGCAGTTGTGAAGTTCAGCCTAGACAATGCATAAGCCTGCCTTGTCATTCAAAGTGTGGCCTAGATGCAAAACTCTCAAAGCTAGAACCAAGAACGTCCATTCAAACTTTCAATGTAGACTTGAGAAAGTTGTTTACCCTATTTGCAGATTAGCAGACTGGCTGTCAATCAATCTACAAGCTTGTTAGAAATGCAGTTCAGTGCCCGGTGTTGGTGGCTCACGCCTTTAATCCAAGCACTGGTAGGGGGGTGGGGCAGAGGCAGTGGGATCTCTGTGAGTTCAAGGCCAGCCTGGTCTACAGAGCGAGGGCCAGGACAGGCTCCAAAGCTACACAGAGAAACCCTGTCTGGAACCCTCCCCCCCAAAAAAAAGCAGTTCAGGGCCCTGCTCCAGACCAATTTAATCAGTATCTGCCTTTCTCAAACTTCCTAGGGGCTTCCCCCAGATTCACAAGCCCTAAAGGGGTCTCATCCTTCATGAGCCATGAAACCCCTCAGAAAGATTCTAATTAGCATAAATTCCACCAAGTGGCTGCTCAGGCTCAGCTCACTCCTGTTTTCCTGGTTGTAGAAAGGGCCCAAAGTCACACAGACCTCCAGGGCAGTTATGGGCACAAAGTGTTGATCTCTCCTTTGTCTGTGCTCGAGTCTCCTGTTAGTGGAGGGAAGCTGGGCAGCTTGTAACCTTGTCTTGGGAATTGTTAGGTGTGATTTAACTGTGGGATGCTCTGCTCCTAAGTGTGGAGTCCTCAGAAATCATCATCAGTTATGTTTACTGCACGAGCGCTTTGCAGTGCAAACACAGACTCTTCACAAGGCTTCTTCCGCAACGGCCTCCAAGACAGGATCTCACTGTGTGGCTCAGACTAGCCTGAACTTGAGATCCTCCTGCTTCTACCTCCCAAGTGCTGAGAGATTACGTGTGTGTGTGTGTGTGTGTGTGTGTGTGTGTGTGTTTTGAGACAGGGTCTCTTTATGTAGTCTAAGATGGCCTGCAACACACTATGTAGTCCAGCTGTGTAGCCTTATAAATTTTTTGTTTGTTTGTTTTCAAGACAGGGTTTCTCTGTAAACCAGGTCGGCTTCAAACTCACAGAGATCGCCTGCCTCTGCCTCCTAAGTGCTGGTATTAAAGGCACACGCCACCACTGCCCGCTATATAATTATTATACTGTGTATGAATACATACTATTTTTTCCTTCCCATTTAAAGCAATTGCTGAGCCTCAGTGGGTAAGGGCACTTGTTGCTAAGCTGGGGCACCTGAGTTCAACCTTTGGCATCTACATGGTGAAAGTAGAGAAACAATTCCCACAGGTTGTCTTCTGGCATATGCACTCCTCATAATTTTTAAATATTTAAATGAAGCAATTACCCTTTACTCCTTGGTCCAAGATCTCCAGCACATGAAGTTAGCAGTTCTCATGATTTCACCAAAAGGCTGGCATCTTCACTGTTCTTTTTGTCTGGCAAATTCCCATGCACTTCTTTTCTTTTAAAATAGTTTATTTACTTTTATGAGCATTGGTGTTTTGCCTGCACGTGCGCCTGTGTGAGGATATCAGATCCCTCGTTGCTAGAGGTACAGACAGTTAGTTGTAAGCTGCCATGTGGGTGCTGGGAATTGAACCTGGGTCCTCTGGAAGAGCAGCCAATGTTCTTAACTTCCGAGCCATCTCTCCAGCCCCATCCTGTGTACTTCTTAAACAAGGGTGCTATTTACACAGATGTTGGTAGAATATAGGGAAACCACACGGGATAGGTATGTAGACTGGACCCCAAGACTAATGTAGAGAACACAGTTCAACAAGTTGAACCAGATCAGAGGGACAGTTGTATAGAGCGGCTCAGGGTAGGCTGTGACCTATGTCCTTGGAGTGTGAGGAGAGGTGGGAGAAAGCCCAGTCCCCTGCCAATGCCTTCTACTTCAGAGTCAACTAGAATCTAGCTGGAAGTAGAGAGCAAGGACAGGTCTGTGCAGTCTACAGAAGCTGGGGTTCCTGGGTCCTGCAGTGTAGGGCAAGGTGAAGAGCCGCAGAAGGGAAAAAACGTGGATCAGGTGGCTGATAGGAGTGTTCATTTTTTACTATGCAATGTTATAGCCTAACTACCTCTGCCTTGTTCATATATTGAAATTCTAACCCGACTCCATGAGCATGTGATTGCATTTGGAGACAGTCTCTAAAACAGCAATGGAGTTAAAATGGGTACACAAGGGTGAACCTTAATCCAATACGACTGGTGTCCTCATACGAGTTTAAACACACATATCTTTGTTCACAGAGGAAAGACCATAATAAGATGAAGGGAGAAGGCAGACACCTCCAAGGTAAAGAGCCACATTACAGAAATACCCAGTCCCAAACTATCAGGATGCATCCTGTAGTGTGGATCTGTTGAAGAAAGAAGACATTCCAAGATGAAAATTTAAGGCCTGTGTGGCAGCAGGAAGGTTCAGCCTAGGGTCTTGTAACCCAAGTCATGCCCCTTCAGCAAAGCAATCACCGTTTTCCACAAGAATTCTTCAAGGTCAAAGTACCTCTAAAAAACAGCTGTTCTTTCTAATCGTTATCCCGAAACAGTGATGCCACTAAATTCCTACAACACCCAACCAATGTGTTGGTATGCCGATGCCAGAGAATTTCAGAGAGTTTGAGTTCAGCCTAGGTTATAGAGTGAGTTTAAAGGCACCCTGTGCTGTATAGTGTGAAATTGTCTCCTCCCAGCCTTAAGACAGGGACTTATATACATAGCTCAGCTTCAAAGTTCCTTTGTTGGGGAGGATGACCTTCAACTTCTGATTCTCTTGCTTCTGCATCTGGAGACCTGGAATGATATATGTGCATCATCATATCCTGTTTCATTTGATGCTGGACTTTGTGAATACTACACAAACATTCTACCAACTGAGTGGTATCCATAGACTGATAGCCCATCTCAATAAATTACGATCTTGGCACGGTGGCACATGCCTTTAATGCCAGTACTTGGCAGGCAGAGGCAGGCGGATTTCTGTGAGTTCGAGGCCAGCCTGGTCTCCAGAGCGAGTACCAGGGTAGGCTCCAAAGCTACACAGAGAAACCCTGTCTCGAAAAACAAAACAAAACAAAACAAAAAAAGATGATCACTCCAGGATAATTTAGAGAGAAAAAGCCCCCACTTTGTAATTTCTTCTTTATGTCTCAGCTTTCCTCCGTGAACTTGGAATAAACCTTTCTAATGCTTTTGCAGCATAGACTGGGATAGCTTACAGGGGCAGGCCTTGGAGTGAGAAGGGAAGTATGTCTGTAGTCTAGGCCGGTTGATAGCTCGTACACAGACAGAATTAGAAAGTTGTTGAGCACTGGGAAGGTTATATTTAGCTAGGAGCATGTTTACTCCCCAGAGCTGATTCCCCTAGATCTCAGGGACCCAGGACCTAGGAGCTCTTGACAGTTGATTCCTTTTTCCTTTCCTTTCCTTTTAAGGTTAAACACTTAGTATAATGTCTTGGTTTATAGGTAGTGGACTTGCAGACACACATCTCTCTTTTTTAAAAGAATTATTTTATTTTCAAAACTACTCTCAGTGTGTGTGTGTGTGTGTGTGTAGGTACAGGCTGGTGCCCACGAACTCCAGAGCCATCAGGTCTCTGTGGAGTGGGAGTTAACAGGTCGTTGTGATGCTGGGAACTCAGGTGCTTCGAAAGAGAAATATATGCACTTAACTGATCTGCCACAACTCCAGCCCCCGGGGCTAGAGTTTTGAGGCAGAAGTGATGCCCATCTCTCAGTTTAGGCCTCAGCATCTCCAGCTGCTAAGGCCAGTTTTCTTACAGCCTTTCAGTTCCCCAGTCTCCAGCATTAGGCTAGTTAAGGTAGCAAGCACTGTGGGGTGCCCAGGTTGGGCCTAAATCCGTTGCATATCAGACAAAGGTAATTAACTTCCTACGGCTTTGCTTTCCCATCCATAATGAGAATGATAATAGCAACGCCGTGGGTAGGCGGAGTTATCTGTGAGATAACATAAACAAGCCGCAATTGCCCTGAAAACATTCTCCACCTTCCCTTCAGAGACCTCCCTTAGAGTGAGAGGATTTCTAGATGACCTCATAGTTTTTCCTAAGGACAAAGAAAGATAATGGGCTCCTGGGAGACCTAGTGTGTGATTCAAAACATTCATTGGGTCAAAAAGTTTACATATGAATACAAACCTTTGCAAGGCAAAATAAGGAGAGAAAACCACTTCTGAATTCACCCTTGTATTTTTTGTCCTGCGGATAACTGAAGTCCACAGTCCCACATCCTTTGGCACAGGTTTTATAAAACACTGGCACATGTGAATGGTTTTCTTTTTTCCCTCTTACAGGCTGGAATCCCACTCGAGTGATGTAGTTTGTTCTTCTTCTTCTTTTTTTTTTTTCATTTAACCACAAGCCATGGACTCTAATCTAGGTAGATACAAATGGACCTAGTTTGCTAATTTTAATAGCTGCATAAGGTCTCACAGAACGCATGAACTCTAATTTTCCAGCTACTTTTTTGTTTGTTTGTTTTGAGAGATCGGGTCTCTCTACATATCCCCTGGCTATCCTGACCTCGAACTCCGAGATCCTCCGCATCTCAAGTGCTGTGATTAAAGGCAGGCGCCACCACAGCCCGGCCATTCGACGAATTTTAACTAACTAATTAATTATATGTGTATGGATATTTTGCCTGCATATATGCTTGTGCCTGGTGCTTGCAGAGGTCAGAAGAGGATATCGAATTCCCCTGAAATAGGAGTTACAGGTGGTTATGTGAGTGTTGGAACTCGAACCTGGGCCAGTGCTCTTAACTGTTGAGCTTTCTCCAGCCCGATGGATTTTTTTTTGTTTTTTTTCTTTTTAGTCTTGTAGCTACAAACAACGATGCCGGCCCTTGCACAAATAAGTGCCTTAATTTCTATGGAGTGCCTCTCCTGATCTAAGGCACCCATCCCTCCAAAACCCATGCTTTGAACAGCTGAACACGGACAGGCTACTTTCCCCCCAGATTTTCAGTTTCCTTCTCCGGACGCGTTAGTTCAGAACGTTTGTCACTTTTTAAACTCCAGGGCTGGCGGGCTGGCGGGCGAGTGCCGCCTCCAGCGGAGGAAGCGCTACTTGCAGGCGGCTTTCCACTGGGCGCGAGAGCAGACTGCTCCAGCGAGCCCCGTTAAAGGAAGGAGGCCTGGACGGTCGTGTCACCTGGGAAAGTGACGTCGCCTCTCGCTGGGTCTCAGTTTCCTCCTGCGTAGCCCGAGTGGCCAAGATTAGGCCTAATCGAGCCTGGCGCTGGTGGCCTCAAATGTCAAGACTGGATGGCTGCCCCGACTGTAGGATGTGCCTAATCTCCGCGAGCCCTCCACACTGCCCGACCTGGGGCAGGAAGTGCAGGAAGGAAGCTCCCCAAAGTCAGAAAGAAGAAAGCAAGTGCCACACTCAGTCTTTGCCCTGAACTGCACTGACTACTCCCGCGTAGCTTTGGCGCACTCCCGCCCTTTCGGCCCGGCTATCGATTGCTCCTGCCTGAGTCCCGCTCGCGCCGCGGGAGCAACGCCGCGCCAGCTCAGCCCGTCGTTTGCTTCTGCCTGGCTCCGCCCTCCGGATGGCGCTGAGACGAGACTGCGATCCTCGGCTCGGCCAGCGGCTTGTTCCCCCTTCGCTTGTTTGCTTCCGCTTCCGGCCGTAGCTAGTGGCTTTCTGCCCTAGGTGGCCATGGCGGGGAGCCGGCTGGAGACGATTGGGAGCGTGTTTACCCGGTGCGTGAGTGAGCAGGGTTCCCGGCGGGTCACGACCCTCCTGGCGTGGCTGGAGCGGGACGCGGTTGCGGGTGTCCGAGCCGTGAGAAGCCTTCGTGCTCCCTCCTGGCTCGGGATGTTTGTCGCCGTCCCCTCGGATTCCTTATCCGTCGCTTTAAAGATTGTGTTTGCCACCCCACTTGCGTGGAGACCTAGAATAAAGAAGACGCTGAAGGGCTTGACCCGGACGGTCCTTGCGTTTCCACCATGGAACGGTGGCTGGGCTGGGGGATGGGATACGAGCAAGAAGACGGAGTGGCTTCAAGTTGAGTGTGGTGGCCCCTGCCCGTTTTCTGAGCACTTGGGAGGTGAAGCGTGACGATCGCCGCAAGACCCAGGCCAGCCTGGGCCACGTAGCGAAAGTCAGGCCTGTCAGGCTACTGTTGGACTTTTGTCAAAACAAAAAGATAACCTGGCGTGGGCACGCTGTAATTGTCGCACTGGAGGAGTTCAGGGAGTCACTACTAAGTTCAAGGTTATCCTCCACTGCGTACTGAGCTTAAGGCTGTCCTAGGCTACGTGAGACCTAAACAACGGGACTCAACACTTTGGCTTTGCTGGGTTGTTGTGGGATGTGGGAAGTCGTGCTCAGCTCACCGGTGCTGTGCTGTGCTGTGCTGCTCGGGCTGCCTTGAGTTGGTTCAGGGACTTTGGCAGGCCATTGTGATCGACTGACCTTGGTTCTATTTCCTCTAAGGACGAGGAATCTGATGCGTGCTGGAGTGTTGAAGGAGAAGCCGCTGTGGTTTGACGTATATGAGGCCTTTCCGCCGCTGAGAGAGCCTGTCTTCCGAAGGCCCCGTTTGCGATATGGCAAAGCCAAAGCCGACATCCAGGACATCTTTTACCGGGAAGATCAGATTCGAGCGTGAGTGGCTATCTCTTGTAGTGAGCATGACACAACAGACCTTCAGAAAGGAAGGTTTATGTAGAAGTCTGCTAACGAGCTGACAGGGGCATGCTTCCTGGGGTTGGTGACAGGGGCATGCTTCCTGGGGTTGGTCTTGTATAGTAAGTAAAATGATGTCTCCTTCCCTGTGGTGAGAGCAAATAGAAGTGTTTGTTGGTTTGTTCGCTTGAGACAGGATTTCTCTGTATAGTCCTGGCTGTCCTGAAATTTACTCTGTAGACCATGCTGGCCTCGAACTCAGAGATCCAACTGCCTCTACCTCCCAAGTGCTGGGACTTGAGGCATGTGCCACCACTGCCTGGCAGAAACAGAACTTCTAAGAAGTGGAATCTGAAGCCCCCAAACTGACATAACATTGTAACTAAAGTTGTCTGTTTACTGGCAGTCATTTTTTTCTTTTTTTCTTTTTTTTTTTTTTTTTGAGGTACCATGATAAGCCCTTCACAAACATCATCTCATATAGTTTAACCCTGTCAAAGTAGTCAGTTAATCATTGCTTCTGTTTTATTCAAGAGAACTATGAGGCTCAAGAGGTTAACTGCCTATGGCTGCACAGGAGGGTGGCAGATCTGGGAAATTACATCTGACTCCAAGCTTAAGTTGCTTCTTTGGAAGGAACATGGTCTGTGGATTTAACGTCTAACAATCACTGAAGCCACCAGGAAAGGATGCTTAGGAGTGCAAAGCACTTAAAGTAGTCATCACCAGAAGTTTGAGGAAAAGTGTTGGCCTACTTTATTTCTTTAGCATGCATTTCTTCTTTTTTTTCTCTTGAGACATGGGATCTTCCTGCCTCTGGATTCCTGGCATTATAGGGATGTATCACCTTGTCTGGCATATTAATACATACTGATTATAGAAAATTGAGAAATGAAAGGAAAGCATGAAGGAGAGAGAACGGATCACCCATCACCCAACTTTTGAGGTAGTGGTTTGAAGGCAGCTCCTGGAACTTAGCTTTGTCACTTTGGAAACATTGTCCCTGTAATCTTGTTTCACATTGTAAGACAAAACCCTAGAGTTGTAAAGGTGAAGGAGGATGCTGTTTAAAAGGGGTTTTGTTTTGTTTTGTTTTTCAGTTTTTCAAGACTGGGTTTCTCTCTGTAGCCCTGGCTGTCCTGGAACTCACTCTGTAAACCAGCCTGGCCTCTAACTCAGAGATCCACCTGCCTCTGCCTCTGCCTCCTGGTATTTTGTTGTTTTTAAGATTTATTTTCATTTTTAATTATATGTCTCTGTGCATGTGAATGCAGGTGCCCCAGGAGGCCAGAGGATGTTGTTGGCTGTTTTTTACTCTTTTGCTCTTTTGAGGGCCTGTCACCCATTTCTCAAATAATCACACATAGAGACTTTTTCTTACTTACAAACGCCCAGCCTTAGCTTGGCTTGTTTATTCATTTATTTATTTTGGTTTTTTGAGACAGGGTTTTTCCGTAGCTTTGGAGCCTGTCTTGGAACTCACTCTGTAGACCAGGCTGATCTTGACCTCATAGAGATCCTCCTGTCTCTGCTTCCCAAGTGCTGGAATTAGAGGCGTGCATCACCACTGCCCAACTTGCTTGGCTTATTTCTAACCAGCTTTTCTTAAATTATCCCATCTACCTTTTGTCTCTGGGCTTTTTCTTACTTCTGTATACCTTTCACTCTTACTCCATGGCTGGCTGGGTGGCTGCCCCTGGTGTCCTCCTCTCCTTGCTCCTTAGTCTCTCTTCACCCTCCTTCCAGATTCCTATTTATTCTTTCTGCCTGCCCTGCTCATCCTTTCTCCTGCCTTGGTATTGCTGTGCAGCTGTTTTAGACAGACAAAGTAACACAGCTTCACAGAGTTTAACAAATGCAACATAAAAGAATGCAACACATCTTTTCATCATTAAACAAATGTTCCACAGCATAGACAAAATTTAACCCATCTTAAAATACAGATTTATTTTTTATTTTATGTGTGTAAGAGTTTTGCCTGCATGTTTATTTGTGTGCTGTGTGTGTTCACTGCTGGAGGAGGCTGGAAGACGGGGTCAGATACCCTGAAGTTGGAGTTAGGGTCAGTTGTGAAGCTCCTGTCCTGGGTGCTGGAAATTGAACTCAGGTCCTCTGGAAGAGCAGTGAGTGCTCTTCACTATTGAGCTGTCTCTCTAGCTCCACAATGCCTTTCTTAGTGTGTAGAAGTTGTTTATTTCATTTTACAAGTTTTCTGTTGTCTCCCTGTCAAACCCTGTTTGTGTTAGGTACTAAATTATATAACATATTCACATCTACAGTTTTACTTTTTGTTGGCCTGTTTACCTTTATGTTTAGAGTGTTTGGGAAGGTTCTTTTCAGTAAATTCAGCTATCTTACATATTTACTTTTAGCCCAGGATGATGTTGAACTTTCTGCAGTTACCACCTGACTTCTGGAATTCCAAGAATGTGGTACCACATTTGAGGTTTTTGTTGTTGTTGTTGCTGGGTTTTTAAAAATATAATTTACTACATTTATCCATTTAGTATGTGTGCAGTTGGAAGATTGGGTTTTGTTTTATTTTTTGTTTTTAACAGTTAAATAAGCACATAGCTTGATCTCATAGTACCATTTTGTGGATTTATTCCACAGACTTACTTGCACAGTACACCAGGCAGCACAGGCATTCTTGCAACAATCTTGATGGCATAGGATTAGAAATAGTCTCTGCACTGATTTGAGATAATCGCTAAAAACACAAGATACGGGGTGAGGGTGTGAGTGCTTAATGGTACCAGGCCTCTGGGGGGGGGGTCATCGGAATGTTTTAGAGGACCAGCAAGGTGGCTCAGTGGGTAAAGGCAGTTGCTTCTGAGCCTTATGACCTGATTTCAAGTCCAGGATCCACAAGGTAGAAGGAGAGAATCTACTTCTTCTACTTGCCCTCTGAACTCCACTCATGTGTTGTGACATGCGCCACCTACACACTAAGTAAACACATAGACGCAATTTTAAAAAGTTCTGCAACTATTGTGGTGATAGTAGTATGATTGATTGTACTAAATGTCACTGGTACACTTCAGGGCTTTTAAATTTTTATTGTATTTTATTAAAGTGGAGATGTGCATGTATGTATGCACATGTTTTGAGTACATGCTACAGCATGCATGTAGAAGTCAGAGAGTCCTCTCCTTCCATCATGTGGGTTCTAGGGATCAAACACAGGTTGTTAGGTTTGGCCACAAGTGCCTTTACCTGCTAAGTCACTTCAAAGGCCCAAAAAGGGTCAATTTTTGGTACATAGATGCTTCCCCAGTTAAAAAGGATGATGATGAGTACCCTTCTTTTGGGTTAGAGAATGTGGCTGAGGAACTTGAAAATGCAATGTGTAAGAGCTCTTGCTGTACAGGTGTGAAGACCTGAGTATGACTCTAGCACCCACGTGAGAAACTGGGCCTGGCTACATGTGCCTGTCACCTCAGCCTTGGGGGCAGAGGTAAAGCAGATCTTGGCTGGCCAGCCTAGCCAAAATGGTGAGCTCCCAGGCCAGTGAGAGACCTGGTCTCAAAGCACTGAAGTGGAGACTGGTGGAGGAAGACACCTGATGTCCTGCTCTGTCCTCCACGTGCACCCAGACATTCAGCGTGCATGTAGTACACAGACACACACATACAAACTCACAGACACACGGAATGATGCAGCTGTAGTGTTATCTGTGGTGGGACATTCCTGAATGTGGCACACGTGAGACTTGCTCTCTGAGGGGAACAGGGAAGTTGGGCAGAAGGAAGAGGGAGTCTCACCGAGACTCTTCTGTCCCACTTGATGCTTTGTTCTTTGGTTTAGGCTCTATAACTTCTCAGGGCCTGGCAGTTACTCAGCATTCATTCTGCTCCACTCTCTGTAGACTATAATTGGAGATTCATATTGCTTTTGTAATTTCTAGGAAATTCTTTTCTGCCTATGGATCTGGTCAGAAAGCTTTTGATTTGTTCAACCCAAACTTCAAGTCTACCTGTCAGCGGTGAGTATTTCTCAGACCTGAAGAGATCAAGCTCCCCTGAGGGTTCCAATGTTCTTTGGGGGAGGGGTTGGTTTGAGACAGGGCTTCTCTGTGGAGCCCTGGATATCCTAGAACTAGTTCTGTAGACCGGCCTTGAACTCACAGAGATCCACCTTTCTCTGTCCCCTGAGTGTGGAAAGGTATGTGCCATCACAGCATGGCTCAACTGTCATTTTGAGGAGTTGTGTGGAGGTCTCCTTCAGGAGGGGTGCTCCTCTAGGCAGCTCTCTCTGGGGCTTGCTTGCTACTGTGTAGGAGATGTCGCCACAGCCCCAACCAACACAGGCCTTGGTTGGGCTGCTTGGAATTTCAGGTTTGTGGAGAAGTACATGGAGCTGCAGGATCTGGGAGAGACAGATGAGGAAGAGTTATTTGTGAAGACGGGGAAGGCTTTGCTGGCAGAAGGTGTCATTTTAAGACGAGTAAAAGAAGCAAGGACTGTGAGTACCTAATTGTCAAAGCTATTGCTGTTGGGCCGGGGTGTAACTCAGCAGGAGCTTGTGTGCTCAGTTGTGCTTTTGTGCAAGTGTGAGCACGCACACACACTACCACACACAAATAGTAATTTCAGTTGGTGGTATCTCTCTGTCAGTGAAAGGGAGTGGTTTGCTTCCCAAAACCTTGTCTCATTACTTTAACTCCAGGTCAAATACTGTCATGTTGAATAAACTGGGATTCTATGGCTTGCAACAAATTGCTGTTAGGCTCTTGAGAATGTGGTTCTAGAGACATTTTTGTGCACTTGCTGTTTGTCATAAGGGGGTTTGACTTAAGATGTCATTGCTAAATGTTTCCCTAATGCCAGAGTATGCCTGGTCACGTGGCTGCAGCCAGCCATGTACACTGGTAGCATCTGAGAGACATGCTTGTGCCTTGTAAGCAAGGTGATGGTAGTCACATTCTCTCAAACCCTAACAGGTCAATGTCAGACCCCAAGTTCCGTTGGAAGGAAACCAGCCTCAGGAAGATGCCCAGAAGCAGCCTGCACAGGAGCAGCAGGAGCCAGGGATGGCCGTACCCTCTTCCAGAGACCCTTCTGTGCACTGAGCATGCTCACCACCTGGGACACTGCTGAACTGCTTGGACTCCGTTGGTTTCCATCTCAGGCATGTCTGCCTTCTCGTAGTTGCTGTTTCTGGGTTGTCATAAATCTCAGTACCGTGATTTGAAAGCACCAGTTCTGTGGACTTTTATTCATGACACGGTTAAATAAAGGGTTCTCTGATGCTTTCAAAGTCACTATCACCAGGAAACCTCTACAGGTGCCTTGTGCTGGCTGTGGACTGCCACATCTGAACCTCGCCATTTTTTCTCATCTGGATCCCACAGAATTCTACCTTCCCACGTGGTGTGGTCCCTCGACCAAGTGTTTCCATCTGCAGGTGGCATTTGTACTTTTCCTGTAGAGCTATTGACTGCAGCTTGAGAGGCCCAGCAGAGACCCAGCCAGCTGCAGTAAGACTTATGACCTACCTGATGCAGACGAAGACCAAAACCATAAGTTGAGTGTCATGAGTTAAGTGTGTTGGAGATGATTAGCATGGACTTGCCGCTCATAGGCTACTTAGAAAATGTTTGTTGGTTGAATAAATGATCACACCTTGCTAAAGACTGGCATTTTTATCAGTAACCCAATTTCCAAGATGGTAGGGGTTGGGTCTTCTCCAGGGAGATCCTGCCTTCCTGGTCTGCTTCATTATACTGTGTTTTATTAGTAAACAAGACACTCGATGTGATGCCACTCTTGTATTTGTGCGTAGTAGTTTTCATCCTGTAGTCAACAGCAGCTTCAGACGGTCCTTTTTTCTTCTTCAAGACCGGGTTTCTCAGTGTAGCTTTGCAGCGTGTCCTGGAACTCGCTGTATAGACCAGGCTGGTGTTGAACTCACAGAGATCTGCCTGCCTCTGCCTCCCGAGTGCTGGGATTAAAGGTGTGTGCCACCACCACCCAGCCAGACGGTCCTTATCTTAAAGCCTCTGTGGCTTTCCCATGCAGCTCTCCATTTCTCTGTGGCTTTTCCAACCAGTTCTCTGAGTATAGGCCTTCCCTGTCTGGTCTGAAGGACAAAGCCCACGTCTCAGCCTGTCTACCCCATTGTGTGTGAGAGCTCAGTGAAGGTGACAGAGCCCCAGCTGAAGTGCCTCTGTGTTGTCTACTGCTTCTAGTGTTGATCCTGAATTATGATTCCTCTTGACTGGGGGGGACTTCACTTTCAGATGGAGATGCAAATCTCATCCATTTGGAGATGTTAGATGCTAATTGGATCCCAAATACCCCATAGACTGTGGGGAGAGCTCCTGACAGTGGTACCACAGGCAATGTTCTCAGTAAGGCAACCCAGAGCTGGCTCAGCTCCCTCCTCCAGCCCTTACGTTTCTGGGTATTTATTTATTTATTTATTTATTTGTTTAATTAATTTTGGGGTAGCTTTGGAGCCTGTCCTGGAACTTGCTCTATAGACTAGGCTGGCCTTGAACTCATAGAGATCCACCTGCCTCTGCCTCCCGAGTGCTGGGATTAAAGGCGTGCGCCACCATCGCCCAGCCTGGGTTTTTGTTTTTTAAATTCTGCCTCACCATCAGTGTGTGAGAATGCCTTTCTATACTTGTTCTGATACTGAGAGTCAGCCTGTGGAAGGGAGGGTACTCGGGATAGCATCTGTGAAGGGGACAGAGCTGCTGCCACAGGGACCTGTAAGGTTAAGGACTGAAGTCCTGGTCTGTACAGGATCCTCCCTCTGGCTGCTCTGGTGTTTGGAGAGGATGGGACCCCTTCTTGCCTTAGGAAAGTCTTAAAATCAGGTTGAGAAGACAGTGGCTTGAGAAGCACTGAGGTGGACAGGAGTCCTTTCAAATTACGTAGAGGCCTTTGGTAGAGGCTCAGTTGGAGGAGTTTGATCCCCAGAGTCCAAGTGAAAAGCAGAAGCCAGTCAATACATGCAATCCTCATGCCAGGAGACAGGTCGTTGGGTCCCTGGGTCCAGCTAGCCAGCCAGCTTAGCCTCCTTGCTGAGTTCCAGGCCAAATTACAGACCTGACTCAAAGACAGGGTGGTGGCACCTGAGGAATGACACCTGAGGTTGACCTGGCCTCCACATGTGCGTGTACACCCATACTCACACAAAAGGAGGCGCAGTGGAGATTGGGAGGGGAGGGGGTGTTGGGAGGGATGATCCTCTTTAGATTAATCTTGGAATAGCCTGAGGGAACTCGGAAGGTTCTGTGCTGGACACCCCTGCCCCCTGGCCTTTAGAGATTAGGTTCTATTTCAAATGGTGGCTCAGTTTGGAAATTTTATGGTTCAGACTGAGTATCAGCTTCCAGCTAAACCTCCACAGGGACTACCCTCCGGCACTTCTCTATGGTTTGTATGCCTAGCCTGCTGCCTGTGCCCACACCGAACTTCCTGTGGCCTGCATTCAGCTACAAGCATTTCTTTCCTATTAAGAACAAACAAGGACAGACATTTTCACTTTGTGGCCACTGAAGCATTGAACAGCTTTTCAGGAGCAGGCCCTCCCAAGAGCTCTGGCAGCCGAGGGCCTGAAGCCGGAGGCAGGTGTCCAGGCTTCAGTGAAGTTTGCAGAAGACAAGTCTGAAGAGCTGGGTCCTTCTGGGTGTCCATTTATACTGGTGTCACCTTGTGCCCATCACAGTCACCAGCTGACAAAACAAGGGCAAGCTCCGCCTGGAATTTGGGTTCGTGTCTGAGATGAATTGAGATGGTGAATGCGCAGCTTACTGGTTTTGCCATGGGAATGGATGGGTATTTTGAGTGAGGGGAATCAGGTTTGAACAGACAGGGTGGGACTGGACTGTGATGACCTTGGCAGCTACATAGAAGGGTTCAGCTGGAAAACTATGTTGTCATGAAGGCAGCATCAGCTTAACAGAAAGCTTGCTCAGGACTTTGGGAGGGAGAGATGGAAAAAGGGAGGGAAGCTAGCTAGTCCCAGTTACAGACGTGAGTGACCGGGAGACTGGCAATATCCTGAAGAGGGGGCCAGTGGGGAAGGAATTGGGAACAGGGCTTTAATTCTGTTCGGGTGGGCGTTATAGCCCAGTGCCCGGGTGGCAGGGATAGAGGTACTTAGGAAACAGACAAAGTTGCTAGCAAAGAATAAGGTTCAGAGGTAGGAGAATGAATGAACTACTTACTGGTGGTGGCTGGGGCGGTGGCAGTGGCAGTGGCAGGGCACAGCGCAGGTGGGATCTGGTCAGGGAAGTGTTCTCAGTTAAGGACAGGAAGGAGAAAGGCAACTACAACAAAAGTTCAGTCAGGGACTGAGGAGAGAGCCAAGTCAAGTGAATGCCCTCACCTCTACACACATCTGCTCATACATTCCTGCACGTGAACACACATAACATGCAAGAAATTGAAGGCAGCTATATCTAATCCCATCACTTAGGAGGCTGAGGCAGGTGGATTGCCCCATGTTTGAGCCAGCCTGGTCTTCTTTAAAAACATAGCCATTAAAGCAGGTTGATAAAGTTTCCCCTGAACTACTACTAGTACCTGCCTAACTCCAGAGGACCCAGATGTGGTCCACTTGGAGTCCCTGGGCCTTGTCCATTCAGGACACTGGACTGGACTGGCACTCTGGAGTCTGTCCTGGAGTGAGGGCATCTGACACAATGTGGCCCTAAGAGTAGAGGTCAGCTGCTCTGCCTCAGCCAGAGGTGGTTGAGTGAGGGTGGGGCAGGGAGGTGGGAGCTTTCACTTCTTCATGCTCTGTGCCCTTGAGGTCTATCCCAGAGGCAGGTCATCACCAGCATCACCGCCCGGTGAGCTGTGGGCTGCCAGGGTTTCAATGAGCCACTTGGTGGAGGTCACCTTGCCTAGCAGAGAAGGGCAGTTGCCCTCCTGTGGAAAAGACAAGAAATGGCTTCCATGTCACTCTCCTAGGGTAGTGCTCAGTGTGGCATGCTGGTCTCTGATTGGATGAGCCTAGCTCCAAAGCAGTTTCTGTGGAGATGGTGCGCCAGGCGAGGGGCTGGCTATTGCTGAGGCACAGTGGAAGGTTGCTAGGGGAGGGTAAAGGAGGCAGAGAGTAAAGCTTCATGTCCCCTACACACGTTACCTCCAACTACCATTGCTTCCCTCCACCGGCGAGCTGCAGAGGGAGTTTTTGTTGTTGTTGTCGAATTGCTAAGCTGACAATCACATGGCATTTCAAGCTTAATTTTACCCTTGATTGACGCCTTTCCTGGACTCTAACTTAAGCATCAGTCACCTGACCTTCTCACTGTTCGCTTCTTTTAATTAAAAGATGGTTTCAAGCAACAACGAGTAGGGGTCCATTTATTATTTATCAAGCATTTGCCTTCCAGCAGTTAGTGAAAGGTCACTGGCTTCAGCGGATGCTTTGTTTTTTTGGTGAGCAGCTTAGATGAAAAAGAAAGACCGTCAATCTCGGCTCCCTCCTGTTTGCTTACTGGCAGGACACTGTTTAATAGTCATTGTGGCATTTAGGATCGCAGGCCTAGGAATCGTGCAGAAAAGTGCATGTGCGTCCCTTGCCAGAACACGTCTCCAAAAGTAAACATCAGGTTGTGATTATGGTTAATAATGAGATATTGATTGTCTGAAAATGTCACCGCCCGGGAGCAGTGAGCTGCAGCACCACCAGAGGGCGCTGCGCCCTCGCGCTGTTCAACTAGAAAGATGGCTTTATTTCCTTGCCTCCGGGTACCTTGTCTTTCAAGGTTGGCAAGTGTCCTTGTGAAATAACGTTCTGGTGGCGGTTTAGGACGCTGAGGTCCTAGGGTGCTATTGGGATGGAGTAGAGATGGGAGGGAACAGGCCACGGGACAAACAACAGAGGCTTGAGGGTGTATGTGTGTAGGAGCCGGAGAAGAAGGAACTAACTGTGCTGGGCCCTTGGAGACTGCCCAGAGCAGTGTTTTCTAACACTCTCTACTCAATGACACCTCGGTAAATTTCATGTAGAGGAAGAAGGAAGGACGGTGGAGGTAGGGAGGCAGTGAGGAGCAGTGGAAACCCCGCCCCAGAGGAACCAAAAGCCTAACCTATGACGGTCTTGTGCAGCGAGAGGACTCGATTTCCTAATCTGCAAGGCAGCACTCATAGCGTCTACCTCACTGAGTTTCGGATCACACGGCAGCAGAAGCTGAGCTCTTGGCCGTGGTCTTTGCCGTCTGTGTCTAGGACAGGTGGAGGAACGTGCGTTACATTAACGCAGACAAGAAGCAACATGGAATGGTGCTGCCCCCACCAGTCATTTGTTCAAGCACTTGGCTCTCTCAGTCTCAAAAGAGTTACCACCTCTTTTGTTTGTTTTTTAAGACAAGGGTCTCAGCTGAGCGAGGCGGCACACATCTTTAATCCCAAGCAGATCTCTGAGGCAGCCTTGTCTACACAGTGAGTTCCAGGACAGCCAGGGCTACAAAGAGAAAACCCTGTCCTGAAAAACAAAAACCCAGGGGTCTCACTATGTAGTCTTGTTACCATCTCTTTCCAGTACCATATTCACGAATTAGTAAACATACATTTTTAAGTAAAGAGCAAAAAGGGAACCAAAAAAGTGTCTTAGGAATGTCTCTACTCTTGGAATTTACCCAGTGGTGGGTGGTAGGTTTCATTAAAAACAAACAAACAAACAAGACATTTATTTTTATTTAGTTACTTCTGATAGGGCAGGGAGAAGAAGAGGAAGAGGAAAAGGAAGGGGGGAGGAGAGAGAGAGAGCAACAGACCAGGCTGGCTTTGAACTCACTATGTAGCTGAGGATGACCTTGACCTCACGATAACTCCAGCTTCCACCTCCCAAACTGACATGCCTGGCTTGTCTCAGTGTCAGTGGCTCTCCTCTGTGTCTTGTCAGCCCTCCTCATTCCTTACCTTCTTTTGGGTACACTCAGGAGAGGTGACAGGGAAGGGCTCTCACCTCTTTCTTCTCTCATCTAATCAAAACAACTGGGCTCCATTCCTGATGCTCACGGCTTTGAGCCACATCCAACTCCAGCACAGATATCTGGAACCCAACAGACACTCAAAAGTACACGTGTCTCTGAACAGTGGCAGCACACGCCTTTAATTCCCAGCACTTGGGAAGCAGAGGCAGCCAGATCTCTGCGAGTTTGAGGCCAGCCTGGTCTACAGAGTGGGATCCAGGAGGGCCAGGACTGTCACACAGAGAAACCCTGTCTCAAAAAACTAAAAAAAAAAAAAAGTACATGTGTCAAGTGGATGAACCAATGAACGGCTCCCATCCTGACCATGGAGATGACAAGGTCAACACCAAGTTCATTTTGAAGTACCAAAGTGGAACTAGATGCTGTCTGCAGTCAAACTTTGTAAACACTCAAGCTTCCTGCAACTTCAGAAATAGAGATGCAAGGAAAAGGAGCCACCCCACATTTCGAGCGTGCAGAGCCACACACAGAGCAGCATGCACCCCCAGGGCTGACGAGTGGGAACATTCAGCCTGCTGAAGAATTCTGAGGGAGACACTGGCTGCTTAGACCCTCTCAGGGTGCTTGGTTAGAACTCCAAGATGCTTCTGTGTTCTCCCATGAATGTTAACTGCCTCCTTAGGAGATCCCTGGGGCTTTACCACCAGCCTCCCTGGGCTCTGCTGACTGAGGCAAGTAGCCTGTCCTGGCAGCTTGGATGCTACCCACATACACGGAGTGGATGTCTTCAGTGCCAGGGCTGTGTTTTGTGCCAGTACGAGGTCCTTAATGGGGTGTTGACTAGGATCAGGAGTCTGGGGAGAGTCTTACCCACAGTTAGCTTGTCTCACCCCCAGCAATGCATGAAGGTGTGCCTGCCTCCCACCTGCCTCAGGAAGACCATTGGCTCTGAGATGATGCTGCTCAATTCTTGGTTGATGCTGAGTCTGTGACCAGCATCTCAGGATGCTGGGGCATGCTCCTGCTTTGCAGACTATTTCTGTATCCAGAGGAAATGTCACTATCCATCTTTTCTCTCACAGAGACCCATGAGAGAATGCTCTGTCACATCTTAGTTCAAGGAAAACTGGCGCTGCTTCTGAACAAGGAGGAAGATTTATTTGTTATGGTTTTGGTCAATCTGGTGTCTTAGTTACCCAGTTAGCCTTGAGTGTTAAATTCAATTAAATCTACACTTAGGCATAGCTTTGGTGTCATATCCTCAAGCACACAAGAAGGGCAAAGAATATATAAGTACAATCACATACATGTAAATATTAGCCCAGTTTGAAATGACTAAACTTATAAAATTCAAAACAAAGTGCCCTGTGTTATCTTCTTGGACTTGGCATTTATACTTCCCATTAATATTTTTTTAGGGGACTGATTGGTGGTTCAGTGATTAAAAACATTGCTGCTCTCCTAGAGGGCTCAAGTTCAGTCCCCATCACCCATGCTGGACTTCTCACAACTGCCTATAACACTGTCTTAGGAGATCTGATGTCCTCTTTTGGCCTCCTCTGGCATTGGCACAGCCATGGCATTCATACACACAGACACATACACATAAATAGAAATAAAAATAAATCTTAAATCTGGTGTGGTGGTGTACCCCTTTATTCCCAGCACTTGGGAGGCTGAAGCAGGAAGATCTCTGTGAGTTTGAGACCAGCCTGATCTACTTAGCAAATTCCAGGAAAGATAAGAGCTACATAGAGAGACCTGGTCTCAAAAAATAAATAGAGGCCGGAGAGATGGCTCAATGGTTAAAAAGCACTGGCTGCTCTTCCTGAAGCCCTGAGTTCAATTCCCAGCACTGACATGGAAGCTCACAACCTTCTATAACTATAGTCTCACGGAATCATGCAATTCTCACGGAATCTGATGCCTTCTTCTGGCATGCAGGTGTGCATGCAGACAGAACATCCATGGACTTAAAATACACAAACAAATGCATCTTAAAAACGAAACAACAAAATAAACCTCTATGAAGTGGGTTACCCTTCTCACATGCACAGCCCCTTCTTGGTGTCGAGGTTGCTGTCTAGGATGCTGCAAGGACCATTCCTGTGCCGTTTCTTTGTGCATTTACAAAAAAAAAAAAACCCCAAAACAAAAAAACAAAAAACCAAAACAAGCCAGGACCCACCTCTTTAGTGAGATTGTTGGACTGGGAAGCCCATCCTTAGCTTTTTGAGCAAGGCAATTAGTTCTCCTGCATGGCTGCCAAGGATGTGAGGGCCTGGGGTCCTCACCCACTTCTCCCCACTTTACATGCTACTTTTGCTTAAATCTTGTTTAACCTTCATTTGCTTTACTCCGATGTCCCCAATGCCTCCATTTTCATCATACTATGTATTTCTGTAAACACCCATTTCTCCACTTCCTCCCCTATTTCTTTTGAGCAGAAGAAGCATATAAATAAATACAATTTTTACCAAGGCTTCTTAGAACGAAGAATACGATATAGAGAGGTAAGCCTGAAGACTTTGAATCCTTCAGAATTAAGATAGTTACCACAGCACTAACCCTGGTGAAATGCTTTCTTCTACCTCTAGTGTGGTGCTGGGGCTCGAACCCATATTCTCTGGTATGGTAGGCCAGTGTTCTACCCAACTGTGCTTGTGGGAGCATGTCAGAGTGCTTTCTGTAGACCAGCTGCTCTCTGCACACTGTCTTATTCAGGCTTCCAGTGTCTTCATGAAACAGTATTGTTACACTCAGCACTTGATTCAAGTGAGGCAGTCTCACACCATAGTCTCTGCTTAAGACAATTCTGCATGGAAGGTGTTCTGGTGATGTGACCTGGTAGATGAAGGTGTTTGCCACTAAGCCTGACAGTCTGAGCTTGACACCAGGACCCACATGGTAGAAGGAGAGCGACTGACTCCTGCAAGTTTTTCTTCTGACCTCCATATGCACATCACGGCACACACTAAATAATAAATAAATAATTTTTAAGAAAGATTGTGTGAGCAGGGTGGTGGTGATGCACACCTTTAATCCCAGCACTGGGGAGGTGGAGGCAGGCGGATCTCTGTGAGTTCAAGGCCAACCTGGACTACAGAGTGAGTTCCAGGACAGGTTCCAAAGCTATACAGAGAAACCCTGCCTTGAAAAACCAATAAATAAATAAATAAATAAATAAATAAACCAATTGTGTGTTTGTGTATATGTGTGTGTGTGTGTGTGTGTGTGTGTGTGTGTGTGTGTGTATACATGTACAGGGTGGATGTCAACCTTGGCTGTCATTCTTCAGGAGCTGCTCACCTTGTTTTTTGAGATTGGTTTCTCACTTAGCCCAAGGCTCACTGATTGGGCTAAGCTGACTGGCCAGTGAGTCCGTCAGATCTTCCTGTCTCCACTTCCCTAGAGGAGTACTAGAAACATGTGCCACCATGCTCAGCTTGTCCCCTGACTATGTGGATGATCAGACTCAGATCCTCATGCTTACACAGCTAACAGACTGAGCCAGCTCTCCAGCCCCACAGTCTACGATTTTAACAAAGGGTGCTCCTGTTGCGTGGCCCAGGCTGTGGTTTTCACAGTGCTGGGTGGTGGTGAGGGACCCTTGGCATAGACTACAGAGTGGATGACACTCCTTAGGATCAGGGCGTGCAGTGGCCCTGGCCTCCTAGGGAGAGAGAATGTTTAGACATGACAGGCCTAGATAACCCAGCTAGACAGGAGGGGCCTTCCTGCCCAGGCTCATGATTTCTCAAGTTTTGAAAGCCATTGGCATGAGAGATCTCCTGTCTGTATAAACATTGCTTTAGAAAGGGAGAGCCCAGTGTGGGCCCACACTCATGACACCAGCCATGTCAGGACATGGAGTGGGCTGCTGCCCATCACTCCCTCCCTTGGCCACTGCAGACTTATTGAGCAATATATTATGAGTGTGCCTCGCTCTGATGATGTGTTATGGATAAATCATTAAGGAGGCAGCTCACCACAGTGATGTATTGGTGTAATAGATCATCAGACTGAAGCCTGCTCCCGACATACGGGCTGGCTCAAAGGGTGGTGTCATTCAGGGAAGAATTAACCCAGCAGCAGAGCTGGCTTAATTACAGGATAAAAGGTTCATGAAGGCTAGGCTGAAGTCTACCCCACCAGCATTTTGATTCTTGATGTAAAAATATAATTGGGCTTCCTGAGAGAACTTCTGATTATTTTCAAACAGCCTTCTGCTTTATCACAACAGCACAACTTGCCATTTGGCTGCAGGGGGCTTTCTATTGGAGGTGGGGGGATGGGTGTGGGGGTGTCTTTGGGCCCTCACCATATCTGAATTATTGTCCTTTCTATTTGTGGGCCACAGAATGAGTTACGGGAGATAACATCCAGGAGGTCTGCCTTCCAGGCCTTCAAAATAATGACCATTGAAATTGAATGACTCATCCGGCCCTACACTACCCAAGGCAGTGAATCTCAACTAGTCAGGTCCATCCAAAAGTATGCTCATGTGAGGAAGGGGGCTTCCCTCCATGTCTGAGAACGTAAGTGTCGTAGGATACTGTTACGGGACAGTTCACAGGTACCTAACATTACGCTGAAAGCTTTCCAGATATTGCTGAATCTAATTTAACTGACACACACGGGGAGACAGGCATTACTAACTACTGTTATTCTTAGTTGCCAGAATCAGCCCAGAGCTGGCCTTCCCGCCCCAGCCTGGTATAAACTAGGAATGGTGGTGCTCACTTGTTATTCTATACATAGGGAGCAGAAGCAGGAGGATCAGGAGTTCAGGTTCATCCTTTGCTAGGCGGGATTCTGAGGACAGGTTAGGCTACATGTCTCAACCACAACAAAGATAATTGGAAAAGTGGTGCTTTTTTAGAAACAGGGTCTCATTGGAGAGATGGCTCGGTGGTTAAGAAACAGGTACTCTCATTTTATAGACCAGGCTGGCCTCGAACTCACAGAGATCCTCCTGCCTGGGAACTTTATTTTGTTTCAAGACACTTTGGCCAAACACTAGGGGCTCCTGGGTACCTAATGAGACTCCCAACTTTAGTTCGGTGATTGTTACAGTTTGACACCATAGTTAAGTAAAAACTCAGTCTTTATTGTTTATTTAAATGTTTTCTTTATGATTTTTTTTTAAGATTTGTTTATTAAGTATACAGTGTTCTGCCTCCATGTATCCCTGCAGGCCAGAAGGGGGCACCAGATTTCATTACAGATGGTTGTGAGCCACCATGAGGTTGCTGGGAATTGAACTCAGGAACTCTGGAAGAACAGCTAGTGTTCTTAACCACTGAGCCATCCACCCAGCCCTTTCTTTATGATTTATTTATGTGTGTGCATATGTTCATGTGGGCGCCCATGGACCAGAAAAGGGCACTGTGTCCCCTGGAGCTGTATGCCAACTCCCATCCTCTGGAAGGACAACAGGTACTTTTATCTGTTGATCTGTCTCTCCAGCCTGCGTTTATTTACTTTTTAAGACAAGGTCTCACATAGCTTACTGTCCTTGGGGTCACTATGTAGCTGAGGTTGACCTTGAACTTGTGATAACTCCTGTCTTTACCTCTCAAGTGCTGGAATTATAGGTGTGACCTGCTATGCATGACTTGTTTTGTATTTTCAGAAAGGGTCCCACACTGTGCTTAGGGCTATTATGAAATTCACTACATGGCTAAAGCCCATCTGGCCTCAAATTCATATTGATCCTCCTGCCTCCATCTCCTCAGGGCTGGGGTTACAGGCAAGTACCACCTCACCCTGCAAAGACACAGACTCTATTGGACAGGTGGGGTTGGAGTTCCAGCGCTTTGTAATCATGGGAAGATGACTTAGCTTCTGTATGTCTCTCTCTCTCTTTGCATCCTCTGTAGGATGGCCCAGCTCTGCTCCTGCTTTGAGAGGCTGCAAGGATCAGGAGAGCCTGGATACTAACAACCTAGCATTTTGAGCTGGGGGCTACCTCAGTTGATAGAGGGCGTATGCTGCATGAAGAAAACCTTGGATCTGATTCCGGTCCCTGTATAGGCATGGTGGCAGATAACTGCAATTCAAGCAATTAGAATCAGGAGTTCAAAGCCAGCCTGGGACAGGTGAAACCCTGTTTCAAAAATAAACGAGCCAGGTGTGGAGGCTCACACTGTTAATCCCAGCACTCGGAAGGATCTCTGTGAGTTCAAGGCCAGTCTGGTCTATGAAGTGAGTTTCAGAGCAACCCTCGTTTCGAAGAACCAAAAACAATAACAACAAAAAGCCTCATGAGGGTTTTAGAACCGTCATAAAACTGGGTGTGCCAGCACATGCTGGCAATCCAATGCTCTCCTGATGAGACGGAAGATGGAGACAGAATTCCCAGAACTTCCAGGGCCAGCTACCCTGGAACAAACAACAGGTGCAAACAACGGATTGAGTCTCAAATAAGGCAGCAAGCAAGGACCTCTACCTAGGTTGTCCTTTGACCTCCACAGGCTTGCTGAGGCACAGGTACACACACCCATATACACAAATGTACACACATGCAGGCACCCACAGTTTCTGTTTATTTCTTTTTTCTTTTCTTTTCTTTTTTTTTTTTAGAGAAGAAGGGCTACAAAGATGACTCAGTGGATCCAGGTTCGGTTCCCACTTCCCTCATGGTGGCTCACAGCTATCTGCAACTCCAGTTCCAGGGGCTTTGACATCCTCTTCTTCTAGACTTGGCAGGCAAGAGGCACACAGTGGTGCACAGACATACATGCTGGCAAAATACGTATACAGATAAAAATAAAATATTTTCAAAAGGATAAGAACTTAGCATTCTGTCAACACGTGAGACATGTCACTGTGACCGCAGATTCTTGGGACAGCATGACTGCATCCAGGTGAAAATGGCATTTGTATTTTGCTGGTTTTCAAATTTAGGATTATACAAAATGACATTTCCTGTTTGTAGCTGGTCAGAAAGACGGCTCAGTAGGCAGAGGGGCTTCCTGCCAAGCCTGACAAGCTGAATTTGATTCTGGAGACCTCCATGGTTTCAAAGGACAGAACTGACTCCCACATGTTGTCCTCTGACCTTCACATTTGTGCCATGACATGTGACCCCCACATACATGTACATATTCACACCCATACTCATACTAAACAAGATGTAATAAATTAAAAAAAACCCTGCTGGGTGGTGGTGATGAACAACTTTAACCTCAGCACTCAGGTGGTAGAGGCAGGTTGATCTCTGTGAGTTCAAAACCAGCCTGGTCTACAGAGCGAGTTCAGGACAGCCAGGGCTACACAGAGAAACTCAGTCTGGAAAAAACAACAAATAAACTTAGTGAGACTTGGCTCGTGGGGGCTGACTGGCGCTGCACAGTATGAGCATTTACGGCAAGTCTTGTGATAAAACCACTTACTCTGGCCTCTGGAATCAAGGCCATCTCCTTCTGAAGGACAGCAATCTGGGTGAGATAAGATGGATAATCCTGTATCATAGAATTTATTAAAGATGTTCAGATTAAAAATTGGGTTGTTTGTCAATCAATCAACCTGTTTTCTCCATTATTCTGTCATTTGCTAAAAATACTCTTGCATACTCCTGAATCCCCCGTGGACCTCATGAATGTTAGTAGCACTTCCTCTTTACTTTGGAAGGACAAGTTTGATTACCTTCCTTCGAAGAGGTCCCTGGATTTGCCCTTGTCTTACAAAGGCTTTGCTGTAATTTTCTGAAGTTCTCCATAGTCCTGTGATTTTGAGGGTACATGAATATCTCTGACCAACGAAGTGTGGGATCGGTTGTCTTTTCCTGCTTCTGGGTAACTTCCATAACCTGCAGTGGGAGAGGACAGGCTAGGAATAACATGTTAAGGCTCCACTCTTGGACTAGTGCATGGGCAACTGTGGGGGGTCTCTTGAGTCAAGAGACTGAGTCAGTATTGTTCGAAATTTTTGCTCTTTTGTCTTTTTGGGGACCACCACCCTGCTCTCATGTAAATTACACACAGAGTCTTATTACTTATGAATGTCTGGGCTTAGTTTGGCTTGTTTCTAGCCAGCTTTTCTTATCTTAAATGAACATATCTACCTTTTCCCTCTGGTCTTTCACCTTTCTCTTTCTTACTATCCTTCTTACTCCTTGGCTGGCTGGGTGGCTGGGTGGCTGGGTGGCTAGCCCCTGACATCCTCCTCTCCTTGTTCTGTTGCTCTTCTCGTTTTTTTTTCTCCTTCCTTTTATATTCTCTGCCTGTCAGCCCCACCTATCCTTGCTCCTGCCTTGCTATTGACCTTTCAGCTCTTTATTGGGACCACTAGGTGTTTTAGACAGGCAAAGTAACCCGGCTTCACAGAGTTAAACAAATATAGCATAAACAAAAGTCACACACGTGAAAATAATATTCTACCACAAGTCAGCATCCTTTGGGTTTTCAAACACATTGACCTGAGCTTGGAGATGCCTGAAGGTGAGTTTCCTGGAAACAGACCCTGATCTGGAGAGCGACAGGAAGGATGAGAGGTAGAAGTGTGTCAGGAAATACACATGGAACCGGAGTCAGGCAGCAGGATCCAGCAGAGGAGATGCCTTCCTTGTGCTTGAAGGCTTCGACTGACTTCAAAGGGAGCGCTGGAGCTGGGATGGCCCTGCAGAATTGTCTAAAGTAAGTGCTGGACCTTTGCCTCTCTCCTGCCTAGACCCATCAGGCAGTTATCAACCAGCTGTTTCACTCCATAGGAAGAGATCTCATTTAGGTAAAGCAGTGAGATGAAGCTTTGCGCCATCAGTAGTCCGTATTCCCAGTAGAGGAGGGCTGAGTGTGGCTGCCTTGAAGACAAAATAGATGGACAGTATCCCCAACAGCCCGCCCTTCCAGCTGCCCAGACTTTCTTAGTCTCATAGTGAGTGTGTACTATCTTTATTGGCACCTCTGGGGCAGCAATTGATTTCGAGTCCTGGATTAATGGGAGAAACCAGAGTCCCTGATGAGACATTTGACATCAGGGTTCCACTGATGTTCATTATAGTTCTTTCTCTATCACCTGTGCCAGGGCCATCTTGTCCCAGCTGGCATCCCTGCTGGCCTGAGTGACTTGTCAGGAAGGATACCCCACGCTCTTGTTCCTGACAGTATGGATATCTGGTACTAGTTCTTTGCAGGTCTTGGATGGTGTTGGTTGAAACTGGGAATAGGAACACAAGAAATGGCTCAGTTGAGCCACCTGGGAACCAAGAATGCTTTTCCGTCTTCAGTGGAATGTCAGCAGCCCTGGCTCACACTCACTCACATAACCTACAGACTTAGCTTGGCCTCTTTCCTCCTCCATCAACTGCTCAGAAGACCCCCCTCATTTACACATGAGTGTGAACTGAGGGAGGAAGGCCAGGGGCACCACCACCACCATGTTATGAGGGAGTCAGGGCTACTATTCCTGTAGCCTCCTTGTGCTGGCCCTGACTGTTCATGGCGGGGCTTGGCTGCCCTTGTGGTTCAGTGGATCACACAGAGCTTAGTTCACGATGGGCAGCTCCAGCTGGTCTTTTGTCATCAGCACTCAGAAGTTTTCATCTCTACCGGTGCCCAGTTGCATTTTGGTAGTGACTTTTCGGTTGGTATATGATTCTTCCTGCAGATGGCATGCCTGGGTTTGGAGTCCTAGGCATCTGTAATATTCTTCTATCAGGCTCACCGAAAGCCCCACATGGGACCCCTTCCACAGCTCTTGTGCCTGGAGCCTCTAGAGTCATACAGTCTGAGAGGCAGGGCTGGCTGTGCCGAGCCCCAACCTGCTGTGGAGCACTTTCCGGCTCTGAGCCCACGCAAAACTAGCAATCTTCTCTCGAGTGGATTACAGCGGCATACCAAAGCATAATCTATGGTACCAACAGAACTTGCCACAGCCTACTAAGATCACACTTTTACTTATTTTAAAATACTTTTAAAATTCGAATTAAAATAGAATTCTATCCACAGAGAAGGGTTAGAGACTCGGTGGTCTTAATGGCACGTGAGCAATAGAAACGTGACCACGTCGGGGCTGGAGAGATGGCTCAGCGGTTACAAGCACTGACTGCTCTTCCAGAGGTCCTGAGTTCAGTTCCCAGCAACCACATGGTGGCTCACCACCTTGAATGAGATCTGGTGCCCTCTGCTGGCACGCAGGCAGAAGGCATAATAAATAAATAAAATCTTAAAAAAAAAAAAAGAAACGTGATCACATCAAATGTGGGGGGAGTACAGGCAAGGCCTTTTTCGCTGTTGCCAATCTTCCTGCAAGGCCCACATTCAGCTTAAGAAGCTAGGCTCCAGGCTGATAAGGGAGCTTACCTTCAGGTGTGACTCTGATCCTTAGGATCCACACTGTGGGGAGAACCGACTGCTGTGGCCTGCTGTGGCCTCTCCTCTGACACCCACATGCACACAAATCAATAAATAACTCCAGTTTTTCAAAAGAAACTGGACTTGAAGGAACAATCTCAAACCCAGGACCCTCAGTTCCCATTTCAGGCAGAGAAGTAACAATGCTAAGCTGGGTATGGTGGTTCAGGACTGCCAACCTAACACTTGAGAAACTGAGGCAGGAGGATCATGAGTTCAAGGCCAGACCTTAGCAGGCTTCACTCCTGAGAAGACGGGATCAGCACTAACTGAAGAGGGGCCAGGATGCTCTCTGAACACAGAGGTGGCTTTGTATTGGCTTGCCGGGGTGGGTTAGCTAGTGGCTTTCCTCTGTTCTGAAGGAATTCAGGTGCTCAGGGGCACGGGGTGGGGTAGAAGCTACCGCACTCAGGCTTCTGCAGTTGTCCCAGTAGTGCAAAAGCAACAGCAGCTCCAACTGGAGCTGGATTAACCTGACATACGTCAAGGTGGCAACGGGATGACTCCTGCTGGAGTCACCTATGGAACATCTGGAGGCCCAAGTGATACTAAAGGGGGCATTTGGGTTTATTTATTGTTTGTTTGTTTGTTTGTTTATTGCTGCTAAAAGGTCAAACACCTTTCTCAAGCTTCCACTTGCACTAAGATGGCCTGACCTGTGGTCATTTCCGGATGGGTTTTGTGTTATGGGAATCAAGCCAAAGGAAGTCGACTGAGCTATAGCTATAGGGGGCAGCCTGGAAGTGACAGGTGTCACTGCAAAGATAAATAGGTTACAAAATAAAGACCATACACCATCTTGGGAGAACAGGTAGTGATTGGAAAGCCAGAGAAAACATTTGTGGCCAGCAAGAATCAGAGTTGGAGCCAAACACGGATTCTAATCAGGAGCTGAGTAGACAGCAAGCTGAGTAGAATGAGCTGGGGTGTGGGGCAGGAGTCCTCCCCTTGGAGTCCTCCCCGAGTGATAATCCTGACCCGAGTGGTCTATGCCACAGCTTCCAGTACTGGTGTGGCAGCCACAAAAGCAGCGTTCTTTCCTTTTATCCAAGCAACAATCTTTTTATTTTTTAAAACAGGGTCTCACTCTACAGCTCTGTCTCGCCTTGGATCAATCTTGTGTAGACCAGGCTGACCTCAAATTCACAGAGATCTGCCTGCCACCTGCCTCTGAAGTGCTGGGATTAAAGGTGTCCATGATCATGACAGCTCACACAGTCTTAACCTGTCCTTTCTGAGTTAATGCTTACAATTAAGGCAATCCTAACCATCCTAATACAACATCTATCTTTTATTTTATGTTTTTCAGTGGGGAACAGAAACATGACTTGTTAGACAAGGACCCTACCTCTGAGTTATTATTCCCTAGCTTCAGTTTTTATTATTTATTGATACTGAGACAGGATTTAAGTATGTAGCCTGGGTTGGCTTTGAACTCGCAAAGATTGTTGTTAGGTAGGTATCTTCCTATATTTCCACTTCATTAAAAACATATATTCAAAAAGGTTTATTTATCTTCATGTGTGTGAGTATTTTGCCTGCATGTATATACGTGCACCACGTATGTGCCTGGTATCTGAGGAGGAGGCCAGAAGAAGGCACCAGATCCCCTGGAAATGGAGTAACAGATGGTTGTGAGCTGCCATGTGGGTGCTGGAAACCCAACCTGGATTCTCTATAATTCTCCTAACCCCTGAGCCATCTCTCCAGTCTCCTTCTTCTTTAAAATAGTAAATATGTCAGATGGTGGCTGCAGTGCACGCTTGTAATCACAGCACTCGGGAGGTAGAGGATCTCTGTGAGTTCGAGGCCAGCCTGGTCTACAGAGCAAGTTCCAGGACAGACAGGACACAGAGAAACCCTGCCTCAAAAAAACAAAAACAAAAACAAAAACAAAAAACCCCACAAAACAACAACAACAACAACAACAAACAGAAAACAAACAAGCAAACAAAAAAATCTTAAATATACTTACATAATTTCTTCCTTCATTTTTCTCCTTCCACCTTTCCCTGTCTGATCTCCTTCCCCAAGTTCATGGCCTTCTCTTTAACCATTGTTGTTACACGTACATAGTGTCTGCATGTATACGTTTCTAGAGCTGACCACCCGGTATTGGATAATTAATCAAGGGGCTCGTCCCTGGGGAAGACTCACTCTCTCAGCAGTTGTCAATTGCTTGTAGCCCTTCATCTAGGGGTGGGGCCCCATGAGATTCCCCCCCATCTATGTAGGGATGTCAACTGTTGTTGGAATTGTTTAGACCATGCTTAGGCAGCCACGTGGTTGAGATGCCATGGATGTACCTTCCCTGTCAGAGCCAGAAGGCACAATGTCACAGCAGACTTCCTGGTCCTCTGGATCTTACGATCTTTTTTACCCCTCTTCTGAGATGTTCCCTGCTGGTGTAGATGGCAATCAGTGCTGCCCACGTTTGCATAGGAGTGGGGCATTCCCAAAGGGAGACGATTCCCGCCCCCAGCAGCAGCTAGCTACCAGTAGGTCCTCAGCTCAGTGCAGCCCCCTTCTAGATCCAGGCTGGAATGTAACTGGTTTGATCTTGTACTGCTTTGAGTTCATGAATACAGCGGCCATGCTTTATTCAGAAGACATTTCACAGCACCTCCCCTACTCTCCAGCTTACACACACACACACACACACACACACACACACCAGCTTCTTCCATGCTTCCTGAACCTTGGTACGGAGGGAGTGACAAAGATGTCCTGTTTAGGGCTGATGTTAAGTTCCTCTTTTAAAATAAGACGTGAGACCATCCATGGAACATTCTAGAATGAGGGACTGCACACACAGTGTAGGCCCTGTTACTCAAAGGCTGTTGGCAACGGCTTTCTCCTTTGCCTCCCAAGCTCTGTGGGCAGGACCAGACACAGCCAGGAAGCACTGTTTTCACCACAGGCTCCTCAACACTTCCTCACCACCTTGCAGTTCAGCCCCCAGGGTGTTCCCTTGGGCCAGCCTTCACTCAGACCCATCTCCTCTCACCACAGGCCTCTCCACAAACCCACTCAGATATGCACTAATGCCATTATCTTCCCGAAATTAAAATCAAGCCTCAACCTATAATGTTTCACGGAGGGGGAATTGGGGTTATATATTCCTGCGTTGAGCCGTATTCTATTTCAGTCATAGCATTTAATTATGATTGGTATGTTAGTGCCCACCGGAGCATAACAAATTGTCATTATGTTATTCTGCTGAGTCTAATTTAATTGGCAAGTTGTCACAAAAGCAATTATCCATCATTTATTTTGTTGCCATAACCACATCTCGAAGAGCACCTGCTGTCTGCAAGGAGAAACGCGCCACAGTCTCTCAGCCCTGGATCCAGGCCACTTATCTGACACAAAGACATTGCTTCCCCTCTGATTTAAAAATATGTTCTTCATTTCCTGCTGCGGTCTCATGGATCCTCTTGGGGGAAGTGGGGGAGTCTCAAAGTGCCAAAGGAAATTCATGGGCTGTGAAGTCGCCTGGGGCCTCACAGGGAGGCAGAGGGCCTGTGGGGTTCTGTCAGGGTGTGGGTGGGAGGCAGGGGAAGGAAGCCCTTCTCAGACGCATGAAGGGTTCAGGCTCTGGCTGGGTCATGGTCCACTCTGTTTTGGCAGCCACTTCAGGGGTAGTTTATGATACTGGTTGCTCTGTCTTCCTTGGGCATGCATGGCCCGTGCTCACTCCCTGGGGGAACAGTATTTGGCCATTTTCCAGAGGGAAAACTTGAGGCCCTCAGAACCAAAGGCCTCAAGTCACAAGGGAAGTCTGAGGTTAGGGCCAAGAATTGGTAAAGATCTCCGAATTCCAGGAACCTTTCTCATTCTTCTGCTTAGACACACGCCAGAAAATCCTGGTGAGAGACAGACCTGCCCAAGTGCCTGACTGTTTGGGGACACTCCTCTGTCCACAGTGTTCAGTTTCATCAGCCCTATTTGGTATGGTCACGTCAAGCTGAGAAGGGGTAGAAAGGAAAGGGAGGAAGGAAAAAGGCCAGGGGAAGGTCATTAGAGTTCATGCATGATAGGTGCCGGCACAGTGATGGCCAGGTTCCCTGGAGCTTTGCTTCCAGCTCCTTCCAGACCCTGTTATCCCCACTCCCCTGAGCCATCTCTCTTGCTCTTGACACTGTCTCCTACCACCCAAGCACAGTAAGGCTCCTGAGAGACAACGAGGGGAGCCAAGTTGTCACACAGATGTTTCGTTTTTTTTTTCCCAGAAACTGGGAAGACGGTCCTCAGGGAAGGTGAAGCCTTGGGTTGGTTTCTTCTCTGTGGATTAGAAGCAGGTAAAAACAAATCAGCCATCTTGTTCTCACTTCTGGAATGCTCTTATTAGCCCAGTCAACAAGGGACTCATTAAAAACAAAAGCCCAAAACAAACAAGCCCAAACTCCAACTAAAAAAGATAGAAATAAACAAAAAGAAACTACAGCAGCAAAGGAAAGGGGGAAAAGTCAGTTCTTTAAATAAACCAGCTTTTCCCTCTGGGTCAGTCACAGCAATTCGCAGGCTATTTAGGAACACTAAAAAGTTACTACCTTCTTCAACACGGGCAGAACCATCTCTTGCAACTCTTAAAAAGAAAACAAATCCTGCCAGGCATTGGTGTCACACACCTTTAATCCCAGCACTTGGGAGGCAAAGGCAGGTGGATTTCTGTGAGTTTGAGGCCAGCCTGTCTACAGAGTGAGTTCCAGGATAGGCGCTAGAGCTACAGAGAAGCCCTGTCTCAAAAAAAAAAAAAAAAAAAAAGTCCTTATTGCAGTCACTGATAAAATTAACTAGGGGTGTGTCAGGTTCCTCCCTCTGCCACCGATACTATCCCTAAGGTGTTCAGGACCTCTACTTCTTGAGGGATGCTGCCCTCAAGTCTGATAGGTTAGAACTTTAGAGTTTATATGGAGTAGGAACAAGTTCAGAGCTCAGGGAGGGACTGTGCATGAGAGCCTCTGAGGGCCTGGTCATGTCAGGGGGTGAAACTTGCTTGCATGCATCACCAGTGAGCATGTTAAATGGGCTCAGGCTCTGCAAAAATATGTTGGCTAAGTGAGTGAAGAACCATAAAAAAGCACGCATCCTCCTTGACCCAGGAATCCCGCTTGCATTAGCAAATTGCTTCCAGCGCAGAAGGGAGGCCTTGTCCTCTGGCTTTATTTATACAGCAGGAGCAAAAGCTGTAAAGAGCAAATCAGCTTGGCATGCTGAGCTGCAAGGCTGTTGAGACTACATAATTTGTTAAGTAAGCATGTATCGAGCACTTCAGTAACTAGAACCAGGTTATGTGTGTCTGCAAATACATCTGAGACCCACAGACAGAAGTTCCTCCTCCGACGTTACTACACAACAGCTCTTGTAAACAAATTGCCTTCAAGGCTCGGGAGGTAGCTTGGTGGTAGAGCACTTGCCTAACTAACATACATGGACGACATCTTGGATTCCTATCCCCAAGCACCACAAAAATAAATGACTTCCAATTTAGTGGTTTGAACAACTTACACGTATTATCTTAACGGTTTTGTAGGTTAGATGTGAGAAGTGTTCTCACTGGACTAAAATCAAGAGGCCCATGTTTCTTCTGAGTGTCCTAAAAGAGAATCAGTTTCCTTGCCTTTTCCAATTTCTAGCATTCTTCAGCTTATGGCCTCCTTCCTCCATCCAAATCCAATGATGGCAAGCCAGAGTTTTCTCACACACACCACTAGGACCTTTTTCCATGGTCACATTTCCCTTTGACTCCCCCGTTAACCTTTTCAGGATCCACAGATAATCCAATCTGCCTGTTTTAAGGTCAGTGGATAGGTACCCTTAATTCCATCTGCCTTGTGGTACCTTGAACTCACAGGGACGTGACTTGGGATGGAGATACATTATTCTTCAGACCATACTCTGACCCGGAGGCTCACCATTTAGAGAGAAAGATACATAACTTGTTCTCCACAGTGTGTAACAGAGGGCCACAGTCAGCAGGCTGCAACCGGGAAGTGGCTCACACATCTATCTGAATATGACCTGGAAGTTTTATACTAGAAGCTAGTTAGTATACTTTCAACTTGGCTTTACTCCTTATCCCAACACGAAGTCTCCACCCTGGTCATTCTGTCTGCTGTTCCACGTCCCTCTGTGTTCTTCCCCGGTCCCCCTGCTGTCCCTAAATTGCTTTTTTTCTTACTTTCTATCCAAATCACCTCTACCCTACAAGATCCAGGTTGCTATATCTTCTGTGACTATTCCCGGGACTCTACATGCCCAGCCCTGGATGTCTGTAACACTGGATTCTACTTAAGTGCAATTGCTTTCATGGTCTATGGTCTCAGTCTCTGTATGTTTCAATGCCATAGCTAGTTTTCAATCTCTCTGAGGTCAGGCACTGTTATAATTGTCACGCCCACAATGTCGATCATAGTATTACTAAAGTTTACATCAATAAAAATGTTCTATACAGGCCAGGCAGTGAAGGCACATGCCTTTAATCACAACACTCTCGGGAGGTAGAGGTAGGCAGATCTCTGTGAGTTCGAGACCAGCCTGGGCTACAAGAGATAGTTCCAGGACAGCCTCCAAAACCACAGAGAAATCCTGTCTCGAAAAACAAAACAAAACAAACAAAAAATGTTCTGTACAGTGGCTAGAGAGATAGCCCGGCTGTCAAGAGCAGGCATTGCTCTTCTCTGTAAGACACAGCTGCCTGTAACTCCAGCTCCAGAGGATCCAACACCCCTCTTCTGGCCATTGGTGTCACCTGCACAGATATGCAGGCACACACAAGTACTTTAAAAAGCAAACAAATGTTTATAAAAATGTATGGTACACAGCATGTTAAGGGAGTAGATCTTGGGTTAAGTGTTCTCACTGGAAGGAGGAGGAGGTGTCATAGGTGCTAACTGCCACCCACATCAGTTTTCAGTCTGCTTTCCCAGCACAAACCCAATGCTCTTGTCATATGAGCCTCTTCCCTGTTCCTAAGTGACCACCTGCCTTTCCCAGTTGGACATCTTTGCCCATTCAGTTGGAAAAAATAATAGTCAAAACTGACAACCACCAGTCACGCTGACAGGGAAGGGACAAAAATGATCTAGCCTCACTAAGACAAAAGACTAACAACAATCCATTTGACAGACAAGGCAGCGTGTCCCTAATATGTAACGTGCAAAGCAAAAGCTTTAAAGAGACAGACAGAAGACATGGAAATACATTTAACAGATGAGTGGATACAAGTGGCCAATAAGTGTGTGAAAGACTCGCAGCCAGGAAAGCAAAACAACAATTAACACTAGTCTCACTTATCAGAGGGAAAAAATAAAGCCAGGAGACAGATAACATACAGAGCTGAGCAGCGAGTGAGTAAGCAGTACTCTTACACACTGCCCATGCAGATGTGGAGTGCTCTCACATCTGGGGAAACAGCCTCAAGGTGAGAACCAGAATTAAATAGGAATACTTTTGAAAAAGCAGATTTATTAGTTTTAGTTTTAAAATTGTATGTATTATGTATGTATTATATATGTATTCATATGTATGTGCATATGTGTGTTGGTGCCAGCGGAGGCAGATCCCCTGGAGCTGGAGTTTCAGGTGCATGTGAGCCACCCAGCATGGATGCCATGAACCAAACTTGGGTTCTCTGTGAGCACAGAAAGTGCTATTAGCCACTGAGCCATGACTGCAGTCCCTGTGAACAGCTTTTACCCTCCAAACATGAAATATGTGAAGGTGGCCCATAAAAATAATGACATTAATACGCAGTTAATCATATGTGTGAATGTGCACACACACAAAATTGTTTATGGCAGAGCTGTCTCCTACATTGGGAAACAGGCTGTCTGCATTGTTTATTAAAAGGGAAATGTTAGCATGGGTCCCGCTTTGGTGAAAGTGACCACTGAAGTCACCAACTCTGAAGGGGGACCTTTGGCAGCAGCAGTCCTTGGAAGCCATGCAGCAAGGTGTGACCTAGCTGGAGTTTCTGACACTGCTGGAGCCTACTGACATGAGGGAATCACAAGTGTCTTTAAGTCCCTGTCAGAGCACTGTCATAGGGCGCATTAACACACTTAAACAAGGGGGTTGCTGAGTGAATTACAAAATATACACACTGTTATGGAGGCACTGAAGAGTGAGTTTGGATCGCTCTGACCTGGAGGAATCCCCAGGACACCATGGCATGATGTCATATGGCAAAAGTAAAAGTCGGGGTGCTACATACAGCATTTGAGAGGGAGGCCTGCCTATACAGGGGATGGCCGTATACCAGTAAGTGATCTCAAAGGAAGACCAGGAAGTCAGGTTGAGGCAGGAGGATTGCTATCTTGGGCTAGAGAGTATGATTCTATTTTGTTCCCTTTTTTCTTTCCTTTCTTTTTTTCTTTTTTCCTTTTCCCGAGACAGGATTTCTCTGTGTAACAGTCCAAGCTGTCCTGGAACTTGCTTTGTAGACCAGGCTGGCCTCAAACTCACCGAGATTTGCCTGCCTCTGCCTCCCAGAGGCAGATTAAAGGTGTGAGACACCATTGCCTTGCTTTAGAGTATGGTCCTATTTCAAAAAAACACAACACACCATACAACATAACATAAAAAATAACATAACATAACATTACATAACATAACATAACATAACAACAATCTAGAAGGCTGTAGACTCCGGATATTCACAGGGCCAATGAGAAATAACTAGAACTGATGCACTAGGAGACATAAACTTGAAAAGCCCTTACTGGGAGCTGTCAAGATGACTGGGTGGAGTTGCTTGCTGCCGAGCCTGATAACCTGAGTTTAATCCCTATAACCCATGAGGCAGGAAGGGAAAGCTAGTTCTCTCAAGTTGTTTTCTGGTTTCCACATACATGCTGGGGCACACTCTTACACACACACATACACACACACACACACACACACACACACACACACACACACACTTGAAAAAGCTGGGCAGCGGTGGCGTTCACCTTTAATCCTAGTACTTAGGAGGCAGAGGCAGGCAGATCTCTGTGAGTATGAGGCCAGCCTGGTTTACAGAGCTAGTTCCAGAGAGCTAGGGCTGTTACACAAAGAAACCCTGTCTCAAAAAACAAAATCAAACAAAAAAGTAAAGGAAAAAAAAAAAAACCAAACCAAAATACCCAGCAATCAAACAATAAACCCTTGCTGGACATGATGGCATAAATTTTTAATCCTAACACTCAGGTGGCAAAGTAGGAGTCTCTCTTTGAGTTCAAGGACAGTTTGGTCTACATAGGGCATTCCAAGCCAACCAGGGCTACATAGTGAGCCCTGTCTCAAAACAAACAAACAACAAAACCCCCTGTATTGGGCCGGGGAGATAGTTTAGTGTGTAAAACTCTTGATATACAGGCTTGAGGACCTGAGTTTGGAAACCCTGAACCCATGTAAAATCAGACACAGTAGTGCACATCTGTAATCCTAGACAGTTTAGACATGTGCATGGCGACACACGGACACCCACTCTCCCACATATGCATAGAGTAAAAAATGCCACATTTTTTGACTTGTTACAATGACCATGTACCACACCTGTCATTACAAATATTAATAACTTGAGGAAAAGGACCAGGACAGAGTTCATCATGGTCTTTGTGTTAAGAAGGGAACGAGTGAGTTCCTGTGCAGGTTTCTGCACTCCAGCCTGTTTGTCCCTCACTTGAGCTAATTAAACAAGAGTGACATGGCTTTCATTTCCTTGGTTAAATGGGTTCAGATCACAGGATTAAAGACAGAGTCATTTACATATGGAGTGACCCTTCCTTTATTCCCATGGCCTCCCATAATAAATTAATTAAGAGTCATTCAGTGGTAACCCGCCTTCCCAGGATGCTTTTTCTTTGGTGCACACATTGTCTGAATCCATGTTGTTAGTTAGCATCTTTGCACATGGGTAGCAGGGTGAGGCCAGTAAGCTCCAGGCCATTCAGAGAGCATTTGAGCCCTTTTCCCAGTCTCCCCAGTGAGAAAAACACCTGCCTGTTTCTGGGGAAAGAGAAGACCCATCATCCTGTCTCACACTTCTCAGCCACACTGGAGAAACCCTTTCTTGTGAGCCCCAGCTACTCTGGAGGTCACAGTCCCACGGTCACCATGGCAACTCCCTTCAGGGTATGGCCGAGGGGGCTGAGGAAAAAAAAAAAAAGAGTCGGAGACTTAGCAGGGGGCCTCAGGAGAAAACCCGCTTTCACAGGGAGGAGTTTGAAAGTCTCAATTATTGGGTTGGTACCCAGGCTCCTGCTTTTTATGGGATATGTTATTTCTGGAAATTTGCTTTAGGTCGATTTTTTTTTTTTTTGGGTAAAATCTCGTAATTTTATTTTAAACACTCAAGTGGGGCTCTCTGTGCGGAGAACCCCGTTGTGAATTCTTTTGTAAAGTGAATAAAAGCCCTTAGGATTTGTTAAGTGCAAGAGTAGATGTTCCCATGTGAAATTGTTTTGAAGTTCAGCATCCAGGTTTGGGGGGAATTATAAGGTAAAAGACAGTTTAAAAGTGTGGGTCGTCACTAGAGAGGTTGCATTCTGACTCACATTAGAGGAAGCCTACAGATTCTGTTTTAAACTTGGGGTCTGCCAAAACAGCTCAGGCCCTGGCAGAACCTGTGATTCTAGCACTCTGGAGGCAGAGGGAGGAGGGTCATCACAAGTTCCAGGCCAGTCTAAGCTATCCAGTTAATTCCAGGGGGTCATAACAAGATCCTCAACCTGGAAGTACGACTTCAGCTCAGGATATTTGGGGCAACAGATCTGCAGGACAGAGAAACAGAAAAGGGAGAGAAACCGGTTTCCTATCCCAGACAGCACGACCTCTGGGGAGCTGCGGAGCACAGACACACCAGCGTTTACAACCCGAGTCCTGCAAAGGAGCTGAGCTTTTTCTAGTCTCCAATTCACCTTTGCTTGGCTCTAGTCACTCAAGGGAAAGTGTAATATTCCCAGGGGGAAAGCAGCTTCAGCGCCCAGAGGCTGTGTTCTGAAAACCATCCTAGAAGCTGCTGCTAGCGAGCACACAGCATGGCAGGCTGGAGAGAGGGAGCCAGAGTTCAAAGGGATTGTAATGACATCACCACAGATGCCAAATATGGTAATCAAACAGCTCTGCTCTGCATGGGCTCTGCCATTACCACAACAAATCCAGGAGATTAGCCATCCAGAAGGATGCTGGAGGGTGAGATGGTCAACACACTCAGGCAGATGCAAGTTGGTTGAACAGGATAGTTGATGAGCATGCCATTACCCCAGACCTGGCATATGAGAGACTCTTGATAAATACCTATGGGTGAATGGATGAACAATTGCTTGGCTTCACTGACTGGCACCTGTTAGGACCACTACACTGTCACCAACCTAAATTTGCATTTCATAGTTTTAGAATCTACCCTTTTGTCTTAAGACATAACAGCTAATCACCTTTGCAAAGAATCCACTGAACTCTGATCCAAATGAATACACTTGAACATTTATCAGGAAAGGGTAGACCCTGCCTGGCTATGTGTGGATTTTCAAGAACTCATTTTGTTTTGCTTAAATACGGTAGACTTGGGTTGGAGAGATGGCTCATCAGTTAAGTACATTTGTTGCTCTTGCAGAGGACCAAGACTCAGTTCCTAGCATCCATGTGGCATCTCAGAACTGCCCAAAATTTCAGTTCCAGGGGATCCAATGGCCTTTTCTGACTTTCATAGGTGTCAGGTACACACATGGTACATATACATATATGCAGGGAAAACACTCACACACATAAAAAAAATCTTAAACAAAAACATGGTAGACTTGCGATGATTGTAAAAGATTTTAAGACTAGGGGTATGGCTCTGTGTAGGACACTTTGATAAGTTGCTTGAGGCCCTAGATTCAGTTCCCAGTTCAGCTTTCTCCTCAAAGACAGATGCTCTCTCTCTCTCTCTCTCTCTCTCTCTCTCTCTCTCTCACACACACACACACACACACACACACACACACACACACACACACACACACGAGGAGGGAGGCATGGTCTCAATGTGGTGTGGATGCCCTGGAAATCCCTTTGTAAACCAGGCTAGTCAGCCTTGAGTGCCTCTCAAGTGCTAAGAGTAAAGGTGTGCATTATCACATCTGGCATATTTATATATTTTTTAAATTTTATTTATTTATTTACTTCTTATGTATATATGGGTATGCATGTGAACTTGGACAAAATAACGTAATGTTTGATATTTGCTTTTGAATAATTGGTGGAGAAGGAGGAGATGATCAATTATGTGTTCCCAATTACAATTATTGGAAACTTTGGAAGAAGAATGGCGGGGTTTATTACCACTGTAATGTTTCCCTATCAAACATTAGTCCCACTGGGTCTGGCAGCACCTGGGAGGCAGAGACAGATGGATATAGAGCAAGGTCTTGGCCAGTCAGGGATACACAGTGAAACACTGTTTATCAGTTATTCTTTTGTTATTGTGATAAAACACCTTAGCCAAGACAACAACTTAAAGAAGGAAAGGTTTATTTGGGCTTACAGTTCTTGGAAGGAGGGATGGGATCCATCATGGCTGGGAAGCACAGCAGTCAGCAACAGACACAAACAGGGCAGAAAGCTGAGAACTCAAGAGGGGAGCAGAGAGCTGGAACGGGTAGCAGCTTGAGGCTTTATACTCTCAAAGTCCTCCTGGGGGACTACTTCCTCTGCTAGGCCACACCTCCTCAAACAGCACCACCAAACGGGGCCAAGTGTAGGGGCATTTCTCATTCAAACCTCTATACACTGTTTCAAGAAATAAAACAATAACAATAGCTAGGAAAAATCTCATTCAAACCACTATGCACTGTCTCAAGAAATAAAACAGTAACAGTAACTAGGAAAAAAAAATCCATCTCTGATTGGCTAAACAAATAAAGGCAGGGCAAATCAGATGGACCAAAGACCCAGAACCTCCCAGGAAGTCATGTGGAGACTGTCAAACCAGAGGTGTCTCTGAAAAAAAAAAAATAGTGTTCTTGAGAATGCCCCCTCCCGTTTGCTTCTTAATGCAGTCATCAGCTAGTTCTTTGAAGGCTCTTTTCTCTCTCTCTCTCTCTCTCTCTCTCTCTCTCTCTCTCTCTCTGAGGCATGGTTTCACTGTGTAGCTCTGGCTGTCCTGGAACTCCTTTTGTAGACCAGGTTGGCTCTGAATTCACAGAGATCCACCTGCCTCTGCCTCCTGAGTGCTGGGATTAAAAGCGTGTACTACCACATCCAGTTCCTGAAGGATCTTCTTAATCAACTTTCTTCCTTTCTTTTGTATGTTTTTTTTTTTTTTTTTTTTTTTTTGAGACAGAGTCTTGTGTGCACAAGGCTGGCTTTAAATTTCCCATGTAGTTGAGGGTGGTCTTGAACTTCTGATCCTCCTGTCTCCATCTCCTGAGTATAGGGATTAGAGCTATACACCATTGTCCCTGGTTTATTCATACCCAGAATTGAACCCAGGACTTCATGAATCCTGGGCAAGCAATCTACCAACGGGGCTACATCTCCAGCCCCTTACAGTCTCCTAAGGAAACAGCCATAATCAAGAGTTAGGACTCAGGCTGAAAGCTTTGAGGCTCAGTGGACTCTCTGGAGCTGCCTCATGCTAGGCTCCAGGGAGACTTGCCATTCTGCAAGAAGCCAGAGTAGGGGTTCAGGCAGGGTCCTTCTTGCCTCACATCCACCTAGCCAGACCCTAACAGAAGAAGTTCATTATCTGTTAAGACACTGGTTCTGTCTGACTCGTTTTTCCTTTCTGCAGGGACTGCTGAGTGGGGACTTCTAAAATGCTGTCATGGAGGGCCAGTTGGGAGTCAGCCTAGCTTGTTCTCACCACACAAGGAAGTAGTTTCTCATATTTAAGTTCTTTCCCACCCTCCCCCTACTCTGTAACCCCCCCTGCCCCCCGCCCCCATCTGCATCCTGCAGGCTCCTGGGCTGGAAGGCAGACATTGAGATCTTCTGTGAGACTGCCCAGAACTGCATGTGACGAGCACTCAATGTCGTAGGTGAATCAGGCAGTCCAGTGGAAGATTTTATCTTAAGTTCCCCCAGGTCTTCCTGTGTAAGCAGCAGTCTATATTTAGCTGCAAGGATCACAACTGCTTCCATCCTGCTGGACAGCCTCCCGGCTTGCATTTGAAAGCTAAGGCAGCATGGGCATTTTGAGCCAGCAAAGGTGTGTTAATATGCTCGGAGTGGCTGAGTTTGAACATTCACAGACTTTTCTACGGTAAGGAAAAAACCATTAGGAAACTTACCCCATGTAAAACTTTTCATTTTAATAACGAAGCAACAGATCTCTATGGTTGTTGTTATTTTGAAGGTCTACAATTATTTTCCATGTTAAAAGTGAACGAAACATTTTGATTTGGCTCAGGCAGGTGCTAGTCACCCAAGAGCCAGGCTGGGTCCTCAAGACCTGGAGAGACGGGTGGATGCCTTAATGAAGAACAAATATGTGGTGGAGAAATAGTAGAGAAAGAAGCAGAATGGTTCATGTGGTGTGGAAAGAGGTGGGATGGAATGAATGCAGGTGGTGAGGGGTAAGCTAATGTTAGGTGGCCTGCTTGCCAGTGGGGGCCATGGTGACAACCAGGTCTAGGCTGCTGCCAAGGGCCATGTCTAGGTCCAATGTCATACCATAGCCAGGGTCTGTGTTGACATTCATGGCCCATGTTGCCACCATATAGATGCCCAGTGTCTAGGCTGCCACCTGTGGCCATGTAGGTATCTGAGGGCTGTGCTGCCCCAGGGGCCATGGTCCTACTGTAGCCAGGGTCTGTGTTGAAGACCAAGGCCCGTGTGGCCACTTTGCAAAGGCCACATGGAACGGGGTCTGTGCCACAACCTGTGGTCTTGTTGGTGTCTGAGGGCTGTGCCGCTGCCGGAACCACAGCTGATCTGAGTGGCCTGTGCTGCCACCCAGAGCCACGGTGTTGTCCAGGCCCAATCTGTTGCTGAGGGTCATGTCTGGGTCTGTGGTCCTGCTGCAGCAAGGGTCTGTGCTGATGTCTGTGGCCCATGTTACCACAGGAGGCCATAAGAGCCATGCATGATAAAACCAGAGGCCGTTCTGAGCCAGCCCCACTCTTCTCTGGTCCTGGGAAAGCTGACCCTGCCCCTTGCCAGACACTGCAGCTGGAAAGCTGTGCACGGACTCCCTAACCCCCAGCCCACAGACACTGGGGAGAGATGGCCCCACCCTTCACCACAGGTGTGGGAGAACTGGTCCTGATGGCTTAGGCGTGGCAGAGCTGGCTCCTCCCCTTGCCCACTGCTGTCACCTAGGCCCACATCCAGGGCCTTGGATTGGCCCACCCTAACATCTGTTCCAGCTATGTCTTGCTAGAGCACGGGAAGGAACTGGTCCTGTGGAAGGATACCTGCAGGAAAGCCAGAGGAGTTTCAGTGAGGGCCCAGAGATGATGGTGTGCCAGAAACCAGAGGCCTTGAACCAGACCACTGAGTCATTGCAATGAACATTTGCAAGTAAGGCTGATCAGACAAAGGGTACACTGTGTGACACACCAAGGCTCTCAGTGCCACCAAGATGAATGACGAGGTGTTGAAGAGGCAGGAAAAATGGAGCAGTGAAGAGGTCTTTTATTCTTGTTGTTTGTTTTGTTTTTAATTTTCTTTTTGGGGGCGCAGGGCAAGGGTGAGGAACAGATATGGGGGGTTGGGAGATGAATGGAACTGGGGGCATGATGTGAAATTCCCAAAGAATCAATAAAGAAATCATGTTTTTTTAAAAAATGAAACATTTCACTATGAAAGTCTTTAAAAACACAGAAGAGGGCTGGAGAGATAGCTCAGTGGTTAAGAGCACTGGCTGATTTCACAGAGGACTCAGGTTCGATTCCCAGCACCTACATGGTGATTCACAACCATCCATAACTCCAATCCTAGAGGACCCAATGCCATGTTCTGCCCTTTGAAGGGACCAGGCATGGTTCACAGACATACATGCCAACAAAACACCCATACACATAAAATGAAACGGTAATTTTTTTTAAAATGCAGAAGATTAAAAAGAAAGAAAGAAAGAAAGAAACAGCCTTCACTATTTGGTGCCAATTGCTGAAAGTCTTGTGTAGACAAAATTTTAAATTGTCACTGTTCACTACAACTATGATATTCACAGTGTACATAAAATCTTAGCGTGACTCTTTTCCAGCCTTGTAAAATGCCTGCCTCCCTGCAGTGCTCCTCACAGGCATGTTGCCAGATGGTTCCTGAGGAAGAGCCCTCCGTTTTTGTTTTTTTTTTTTCTCACTCTTCCCCTACAAATGGGCATATGGGATATTCCCATTTCTCTCCACTATGAATAACACCACAGCAAAACTCTTTTTCTGTGTTTGAAGTGATTTTCTTGGGCTCCGACTCCAGACAGTAAAATGTTTTTTGGATATTTTTAAGGCTCTTGACTCATTTGGCCAATTTGTTGTTTTTACAGGTTTTGCATGAATTCACATTCCTGCAAGAGTTTTGATTTGAGTCTGAATATAGACTGAGAGTCTGCAGAGATGGCTCCGCAGTTAAGAGCACCTGCTGCTCTTGCCTAGGACCTGAGTTCAGTTCCCAGCACCCACGTTGGGCAGCTCACAACTGTCTGTCCTTCTGGCTCTAGGAATCTGACATCCTTCTCTGTGAGGACCTTGCTCATTCACTCTTGTGTTCACACACACACACACACACACACACACACACACACACACACACAAAACAAAAACAAAAACAAAAACAACCCACCCAAACCCAACTAATATTAAACCTCTTAAAGGGTTATAAATGTGGGGTGACCTTGTCTCTTGTTCCATCCCTTCTCTAGTAAAAGTTTTCCTGTGTAGTCATAAACTGTAAAGGTTGTGACACATGAGACAATACTCTGGTCCTTTCTATAAGATGCTGTCAAACCGACTTGTCCTGCAGTTGAAGCGATTGTGAGCTCTTGTTCTGTCAGTCTCATTTCAAACCACCAGTGGCCATTTCTGCCCCTGTGTCCAGGATCCAGTACCCTTGTCTGATCTTGCAGGAATTTAGAAACTGACTGTTATAGTTTGTATGTGAGCTGTCCCTCATAGGCTCGTGTGTTTAAACAATTAATCCCTAGCTGGTGGTGCTGTTTTGGGAGACTTCAAGCCTTCAGAACATGGGGCCTAGCCGATAGAATAGAAGTAGGTTACTAGGAGCTGGCCTTTTGAGGGCTATACCCACTTCTGCTTCTGGACCTTCTGTGCTTCCCGGCCCACCAAGATGTGACAAGTCTGTATCAATCACATGTTCCTGCTGCCATGAGCTCTGCCATAGCTCTTCCTCATTATGAAGGGCTGAAATCCTCCTGAAACTGTGAACCAAAACCAAACCGTCCCTCCCTGAATTTGTTTTTGTGAGATGGTTTATGACAGCAATGTAGCAAGTGGCTGATACCCCAGCTATCCAAGGACCTTAACTGGTCTCCATGCAAGCCTGCAGCCATGCTGACGAATTTCGATTCCTTCTAAGGTAGCCCAAGTCCCACTGCACCTGGATGGACCAAGAACTCAGTCTAGTCATCTGGCCAATGAATTCACTATTCCTTTTCCCTAGGATGTGAAATTAAGTTGCTTGCAGGTTTTTGCCAATTTAAACTCCACGTGGAAGGAGGAAAACTTGCCCTCACCCATTCCCTGCTTATTTTGATGCTGAGACAAAAAGAGAGGTGACAATATTTACAGTATCTGATGAGTCTTCCTCTTTTGGGAAGTGGCTGACAGAGGGAAGCAGAGAGACACCTGTGAGCCCTTAGAGGGCTCAGAAGACACAGCAAGTTTCCACCTGCCAGGCTGGCAGTGCCCCTAGGTGAGGCCCTGATTATATTGTTTTGCTCTGCACAGGGGAGAGAGAGAGAGAGAGAGAGAGAGAGAGAGAGAGAGAGAGAGAGAGAGAGAGAGAGGATTAGCAGATGCAGATGCGGATTCGGAGAGAGGGAATGGTTTAAGGGAGCAATCTCCATGTTAAGTTCAACTTACATTGACAAGTCTTACAGCAAGGACTTCCTTTGCAGAGGCTTTTTGGGAGCGGAACAAGAATACAGTGATGACTTCGGAGATAAGAGAAGGGCACAGGAATCCAGGGTTCAGGGTGGGGGTTAGGAAGTAACTGATAATGGTGACAGAGCTGACATTTTTCGGGAACTTATTGCATCCCAAGAACTGTCCAAAACACTTCACACGGGATGAACTATTTCTCATTACAAAGTCATGAGGGAATGACTACCACCACCCAAACCTAAGGATGAGAACCAGGCCTCAGGGCTGGAGGAATGGCTCAGAGGTTAAGAGAACCAGGCCTCACAGAAAGGATGTGATGAGTCTGTGGGTTGGAGCTGTGAATGTACTGGGGCCTGGAGGGCCCGGGAGATGGCTCAGTAGGTAAAGTCCTTGCTGAGTAAGGGTGAGCGGCAGAGCTCAGTTTCCAGACCTTATGTCAAAGCTGAGATCCGAAGCTCATGGCTGTTATCCCAGTGCTGGGGAGGTAAAGACAAGAGGATCATGGTGGTGGTCAAGGTGAATGGTGAGCTTGAGTGAATGAGAGACTGTCACAGAAGAATAAGGGGGTGTGCAACTGAGAAAGAACTGACATCTGTCTACTTCTGACCTCTGCATCAACAGGCATATGTGCCCGCACGTGCCCGCACGCGTGCGTGCATGCACACAACATGTGCATGCATGCACACACACATACAGATGGATAGATAGATAGATAGATAGATAGATAGATAGATAGATAGATAGATAGATAGATAGAGATTACAATGAGCAGAGCCTACAAATACAGAATGGAATATTAAACGATCTTCTGGGAATCCCGGCTCCAAACCTGGGACTCTCTCAAATCTGTGCTTGGAGCTCTTCCTGCCCCCCCAGTTCCCCCTGCAATCACTACTGGGTCCAGTCCTTCCCCAAACGTGAAGCTCTACCCCCAGCCCACAGCTGCATCTGAATCCCACCCTGACTATTGCCTAACTTCTATTCCAGCCTCCTCAGTTCTCCATCCATCTTCTACATCACTTAGACCCCTGTAAACATGTCTGTTTAGTATCTAGCCCACTAATGGCAGTTGGTGAATTTATATGCTTGCCTCTCCAGTCAAATGCTTGTCAGGTGAAGGGATGTCGTTAGGATGTGAGGAGACCCCAGGGAGGCAGTGATTTGTGGAATAAGGGTGATTTCCAAGCCACTCTCCTGTCACTTTTAAATATCTTCTCAGGCTTTCTGTCAGGGCACACAAGCCTACAGTTCACCATTATGTGAAACAAGAAAGGGGATTTGTATTGAGAAACACTGACCCTCTTTCTCCCCACCAGTCTACAAGGTCAAGCGCATCCCTGGTTTTATTTAGGTGTGTTACTAGAAACAGCCAGGAGCACCCCAGTCCCAGCTGGCCTCACCAGAATGCTCATTTCTTTCCACTTATTGTCTGGACAATGAATGAGAGAGACCAATGACAGAGGGAAATCTGAGATGGGTTGTTTTATAAATGTGTCTTTGCTTCTAGGAGGGAGAGAAAAAAAAATCTCATGTGTGAATCCAGAAATGGGTGAATAAGAAAGTCCAAGCTTTACATAATCAATATTTAAAAATTATTTTCTTTTAAAAATTTAATCACATTATCACTGTCTCACAGATTATTGGTGGTAGGCAAAGCACAGAGTCATGGAGACATCTCTGGCCTTGGCTCATGGGTCGGACTTCCCATGTGGACGAATTCATTCCTGCTGTTAGTGCATTTTTTACCAAGCAGTTACTATGTACCAGTTAGTGTATTAGGAAGTGCAGATGAGCAGCGAGCAAAACAAAGTCCTTCCTTTTCCTGGAGCTTATGACCTAGTTGGAGGAGACAAAGTAGCTATCAGATTTATAACACACCCAGGGGTGATGAATGCCGTGAAAAAATTAATTATATAATGAGGAAGAGATGGACTCTAGTTATTCTGTAGAACTTGTTAGAGATGCTCTCTCTGCCGAGAAGGGCAAAAAGTGTACCAAGTGAGGAAGGAGTGCAGTGGGTTCTTGGGGGTCAGAACGTTCCAGAAAGAAAGAAAAGAACAGAGCCCCTGTGGCAGAATCATATTGGGTACACTCCAGCAAAGAGGCCTGGCATGAGTAACTGTGATGATATCAGAGTCGACACTGAGGGCAAGATCAGAGGTGACTGAGGAGGAATTGTTCGTTCTGAACACAGAACCTTTGGAAAGTTAAAGCAAAGGAGAAGTGTGGCATTTGCTGGAAAAGACCCTGTCCATGGCATATGGAAATACCAGCAGAGGATTGTGGCTAGGAGCTGGGACAGCATCCAGGAGACCATGATGGTATGGACTATACAGAGTAGTGGTACGATCAAGAAACTAGAAGATTCTAGAAATACCTGTAAGGTAAAACTGACTGGATTTGCTCTTGTTCCAATGGAGGTTGTGAAAGAAAGCCCTTGTTAGCGCTTATCACTCATTTGTAGGGGTGTCAGGCAGTAAAGGACACAGTTCCATTGGTGGAGTGCTTGCCCAGCATGCACAAGGTCTCAGTTTGATCCCCAACACCATTTAGAGCTGGGCATGGTGGGACATGCCTGTAACCCCAGTTCAAGTCCATCCTCAGCTAGATATTGAGTTAGAGGCTAACCTGGGCTACATGAGACCTTGTCTTAAAAAGGGGAGTGGGGTTCCATCCATTTGCCTGCAAACTTCTTGATGTCATTTTTTTTTTAACAGTTGAGTAATGCCACATTGTGTAAATGGACCACATTTTCTTTATCCACTCTTTGGTTGAGGGACATCTAGGTTGTTTTCAGTTTCTGGCTATTATGAATAAAGCTGCTTTGAACATAATTGAGCAAGTGTGATCCTTGTGATATGGTTGAGCATCCTTTGGGTATATGCCCAAGAGTTAGGACTCCTAACAGTGGGAGCAGGAGCTGTCTCTGACTCTTTTGTCGGCTTTTAGGGCCCTATTTCTCATACTGAGTTGCCTTGCCCAGCCTTAACACGAGGGGAGGTGCCTAGTCTCACTGCAACTTGATTGCCATGTTTGGTTGCTTTCCATGGGAGGCCTGCCCTTCTCTGAGTAGAAACTGAGGACAATTGGATGGGGGGGCGGTCAGAGAGGAGGTGTGGGGGGGTATAGTTGGAAATTACCAATACGAGTCAGGTAGAAATATAAGGGTATTTAATAGGGAAAAGCCTTACTTACAGAGCGACCTAGCCAGCCAGCGTGGCAGCAGCCTGTACATCAAGAAGCAAAGTGAAAACGAAAGAGCAAACGCAGTCACACTAAGTCACTCTGACCACGCCCTCACAAGCGTGGTCAGGCACACCTGTAGCCAGCCCTAAGTAGGCGTGGCTACAGCTTCCCCTACAGGGGAGAGGCTGGGATGGGAGGAGAGAGGGGAAACTGTGGTTAGGATATAAAATAGTAATAATAATAAAAAAAATTTAAAATTTTTCAAGAAAGGGGGGCGGGGGAAGAGAAAAGGTAGCAGGGAGAGAGGGTGACCACATTGTTTGACTAGAGTGACCACGTGTGTTAAGTTGCCACTAGTAAATGGGGACAACACACGGAAGAGGTGTGAGAGGATGGCACGGAGTCAGAGTAGCTGAAGGAAAACACGCTGGTGGATGAGAGGAGCTGAGCCAGAGTGGAAGCCACACTTCCCAAGGTGGGGAGGGGTGGAGAGGGTCCACTCACGATGTCAAAGCGTTGCTAATGGTGGAGGGATGAGGCTTGACCATTGGATGAACTGTGTGCAGGTCATGGTGACCCTAGCAAGGGCAGGAGAAGTGAAGTGGGCATAAACACGGGATCCATCAGCCCCGAGAGCCCTGACAGAAGAGGGTGCCATGAACTGGCCATTGACATTTGGGGTGGGCACTGGCTGCAGGGGCATTTCATTTGGTTGCTTTTTTCATAGGGAGATACTTCAGCACTTTTGTAGCCTGTAGATATAACCCAGCAACCGGGGGAGCGGGCCGGGGGTGGGGGTTGATAGCACAGGACAGAAGCTCCTGGGCCATAACTTTCTCCTCTCTTTATTGTAGAGCTTGGAGCATTGATCAATGTGTTTAGTAATTGTTTGTGGTTGATGTTCCTGTAAATGTCTCTGGCATTTATTTCCCCTTTAGGCTAAGTTGTTTTCCTCAAATATGCCCATGGAACTAGACCAGATCCATTTAATGATGAAAACGCCCTGGAAAAGCAAATCCCCTGACTTGGGTCCATGAGCCCTTGTTAGCTCTTATCACTCATTTGTAGGGGTGTCAGCGGAATCGATACCAGCGAGTTACTGTTATTGAAAGCTCAGTGTGCGTTTTACATGAATTATCTCTGCAAACCAATGCTGTGATGTATGTGCTATTGATTATCTCAGTTTAATGAAGAAACCCGTTTCAGAGGTTAAACCGCATGCCCAAGTCTGAGGGTAGCACGCTGCGAAGCCTCGGCTTCAAACCAGACCTCGTCTCTTAATCGAGGCGCCTTAGAGAGCTGCTCCACGCTCCTAGAGGGGCTGTTACACTCAAACTGTCACTACAGGCAGATGTTGGCACATAGAGTCTGCACCCTTTTTCTTTTTTCTTTCTTTTCTGTCAAGTTGAGCCAGGGAGTATGCTCCCAGGTGGCCAGGATCCCTGTACTCAGACTGTGTGGTACCATCTGGTCTTGGGCAGCAGGGGGCGCTCTCCTGCCACGAAAGGCCAAGCAGTGAGGCCTCTCTCCAGGCTGGACCCAGCTCCTCTGTTCTCGGAGCAAGCTGCTGCTGTGGTATCAAAACTACTTCACAGAATCACAAGACTCTACAGAGATCCATGGGAAACCCATGCTCTGGTGATAGGGTCTAGGGTAGTGTCAGACAGAGGTAGGAGGTCCCAGTTCCTGGATTGGGTGCTGACATTAAAACGGGGGGCGGGGGATGTTCAAAGAGGGGCGCCAAGCTCAAGCCCTGGCTTCGGCCAAGGGATCCTAGGTGATGAGTGCCTAGCTCAGGCCTAGGATGGGGTGTGGAGGACCTGAGGTATGGCAGGCTTGCAACAAACATCTGCTTTTTTTTTTTTTTTTTTAAAGTTCCTGCCTGAGTTGGTTTCTTTCTAAGACTCCAGCTCCTGGAACCACTGAAATACCGATTTCTGGTTGGAAAAACAGCTTCCTGCTCTTGTGGGAACACAACAAAGAGATAAGCACTGTGGCTTTGGCGCAAAGGACAGTGAAGCAGGTGCTGTTACCCAGTCCCCACCCTCCTCTGCCCTTTCCCCAAGACACCACTAGCCATTTGCTACTCCCATGTGCCAAGGAGCAACTGTCCCTAAGGAAGGCCAGAAGCAAAGGGCAGACGTGTGATGGGTGCCTGAGTCCTGGTGCCACCACAGCTGTCAGCTGCATGTGACCGCTCCAGGCCTGGCCAGAGGCACTCCAGGCCACAGAGGGAGATCAGGGACACAGCTGCTCCCGCTGAGAGCTCGGAAGTCTCTGTCTCTCAGATCTATGACACCAGACCAGGAAGCCAAGCTATGAGGGAGGTGGAAGGAGCGGAGGCCCCTCCCTGAAGCATCCAGATTTGACTCAACGGCATCAGTCTTGACCCCTGTGCCCTGCTGGCATGTCACAAGGCTTCTTGATTAAGGCTGGCTTCCCTGGGGTGACTACAACCTGGGACTTCCAGAGGTGGCTATGAGTGTCAGCAGCGCTGCTTGTTCCCTGGAGTGGGACCAGATAAAAGCCCAGTCCTTGATTTGGGAACAGTGGCCCCCTAGACTGGCCCACTAATGTGTTCCCAGCTGGGGAGTCAGCCATTGAAGGGTTTAGCAATCCCTGGACCCTGCAGATTCTTTGAATCATTCTTTTCTTTTTGTTGGTTTTGTTTGCTTGTTTATTTGAGACAGGACCTCACTATGAAGCCTAGGCTAGCCTTGGGCAAGATCCTTCTGCTTCAGTCCTCATGTCCCATCCCTATCCTGTCCCCATGCCCCACCCTGCAGCACTCAGACACTGGGATCCAGGAATGTGTGGGCCCCTTCCTCGTTGGAAGCAGTAGCTCTGCTGTGTTCAGAGCCACAGCTGCTCCATCCACCATCCACCAGCTAAGAAGCATTGCACTTTCTGTGGATGAGACAGACCCACAGCAAAGCTCAACTGGCAGCAAGTGTCAATCACCCACTGAATGTAAGAAACAGAGCCCTGGAGGGGCTTGTCCTGTAGCTGAAGAGATACAGCTCCAGTACATGGGAGTTCAGGATGACGGGGAGGCAATTTCAGTGCCAATAGAAGAGAGGTCGTTGGTCTCTCTGATGGATTATTAAATGCATTGCTCCAGCAGTGGCCGACGTCCCGGGGAGGGAAGACTTCAAGCCTGTATGGCTCAGGAGGGCTGCCCTGGTAAGGTGAGCATGGGAGGGACACCGTGTTCCAGTTGTTCCTTGAAGGCTGAATGCGTCAGACTCAAGGGAGGGGGGAAAAGAAACACAGCATCCTGTTTTGTTTGGAAAACATACAAGACCCACTATTCTTTCCGAATGATTCCAGGTCACTGCTCCTCACGTCACCAGGATGCCCAGAACAGATCATTGTATGAATAAGAATGACATCTTTGAGCACCTGCTGTGCTCCAGTGATTGCATGGGACGCCTTAGGAACGTTTGCAGCAATACTTCCTGGAAGAACATTCTCCACTCTAATCTGTATTGAGGCAAATGGGATGCAAAAAGCATAGATGTCTTGGCCAAGGTCAGGTGGCTACGTCAAGGCAAAGTCAGGCATTTAGGTCTGCTCCAGCTGACTCAAATCTGAGGGCTGAGATCTGCAGGCCGGCTCCATCTACAGCCTCTTCTAAAGGCTTCCTATTCCCCCACCTACAAGCAACTCTGTTGCCAAGGGCGTCCAGACTATCGCACAGATTACGAACTGGCTTCCATATTATTTTGTCATGTATTTTTTAAAAAAATGTTTTATTGTTATCCACTTTTATTACTTTTAAAGTGTGTATGTTTGTGCATATGTACACACGTGTGTGTGTGTTTGTGCATATGTACACACGTGTGTGTGTGTGTGTGTGTGTGTGTGTGTGTGATATATGCTCATGAGTGGTGGTGTCTGAAGAGTTCAGGTGTCAGTTCACCTGGAGCTGAAGTTACAGGCAGTAATGAGCCGCTTGATGTGGGTGCCAGGACCTGAATTCAGTATCTCTTCAAGAGCTGTGCATATACTTTATTGCAGTCTTTTAAAAAATATTTTAAAATTATGCATATAGGTGCATATATATGCATGTGTGCAGATGCCCAAGAACACACACACACACACACACACACACACACAGCTTCAGATCTGGGAGCTAGTGTTACAGACAGTTGTGTGTTGGATGCTGGGGATGGAACTTAGGTCCTGTGTAAGGGCAGTACTTGTTCTTAACCACTGAGGCTTCCCTCCAGCCCCCCCCCACCGCCCCCACCCCATGGTAATGGAAGAGATGCCCAGACAAACACTATTGCCTCCAATAAAGAACAATACATTATGGCTGAGCACGCCTGAAGATTTTGGAACTGGGTGGATGGTCTGAGCAGACGAAAGCTTTCAGAAGGCAGGGATCCTAGCCACCCAAAAGTCCCTGGAGGAAACGAAGGACTTCACTCTCCCCTTGACCTTCAACTCCCTTCCTGTGCAGATGCTTATGGGATTCTGCCAATGTGTTCTACCCCAGAACCAGAGGAAGCAGTGTGTAGGGAGACTCAGGTAGGCAAACTCCTAGCCCCCAGGTTCTCAATGGCGGAGGACCATTCAGGACCCAAGGTGGCTTGTGGTTAAGCTGTGGACATAGTACTCAAGTCTCGTGGTTCCAGGTCCTTTGCTTTCCTCACTCTATAGATGAGGTGATTCATGCCTGCCTCCTGTACTGTCCTCATGGCATCAAGGACCCACTTGGCACCCGTATTAGTCTATTCTGGATTCAAGAAGAACATGCTGTGGACCAGGTGGCTTCTAAGCAACACACACTGATCTCTCCATTGTGAAGGCCGAAGGGTTCAAAGACCAAGAGATTCAGGCTGTCACAAAGGCCAGCTCCCTGATTTATACACAGTTGTCCTCTCGCCATGTCCTCCCATGCCCGAAGGAAGGAGTCTTTGGGGTCTCATTCACAGGGCACTAATCCCATTCATGGGGCTCCACCCCCAGAACCTAGTCAGCTCTCAAGACCTGCTGCTTCCTGATACAGTCATACCATGGACTAGGATTTTAACATTTGACTGGGGGCGGTATAAATATTCAGTCACTGACAACACCCTTCAAAAGCACTTAGGATTCAGTGATAAGGGAATTCTCCATTATGGAAATAAAACCATGCTCTGGAAAGAAATATGCAGAAAGAGAAAGCATGTGAGTGTTGAAAAGAGAACACCAATACCCTTTCTTTCCCTAAATATAATTGCTGTGAGTTTGCGAGTGCTCTGGTCGTAATGTTAATGTCTTAATGACTTCAATGAAAGTGTATACAGCCTTACAATGCATTCACTTGCTCAGATCACCTCAACTCCTAAACTCTTTGGGGACATCATTTGAACTCCACGTCAATAGGATATTCTGTAGCCTTAGCCTAATCGCTGTAACCCTTATACAACTGACCATCTCAGCCGCTCTAGATTCTAAGTCACACTACAGTGGATATATTTGCCTATAAAGATTTTCTGACATTTTAGTTTATAACTCAGATAGATTCCCAGAAGTGGAATGAGGAGGCCAAGAGTAGGAACATGTCTAAGGCTCTTAATACATTTTTTCCAACTTGCTTTCCAAATGGGTCAGATTAATTTATATCGTATTAGGAATCTGTAAGAACATTAAACGTGGCACACCCAATCAATATTTTCTCTTTAAAAATCAGTGTTTAGCCGCCCCAGTCTACTCTTCTTGTTAAACGAAGCCTTGTGGGTCAGGTTAGGGGTGTCTTTGATCATGTCTACCTCCTGCTTTGCTCTTCTGCTAGTCTTTCCTGTGCCTCGACACACATCTGTCCAGTAGAACGTCTGAAATACGGTGCCTTCTGATATAGGTTTTTAGTGCTATTGTCCTTCTCTTGGAGAAAAATTTGCATAATTTCTGTGAAGAGCCAGGTGGCAGTAATGTTAGCCTTTTTATCTGTACTGCAGCTGGTGATCTGAACCCTGCTGCTGAAGCATTAAAACAGCATAGGCAGTAGGCAAGCACATGAGTGCAGCTGTGTGCCAATAAAACTTTATTTGTATTAAAAAAATAGCCATCAGATTGGATTTGGCTTTTCGGCAGTTGGTGATCTCTGTTCAAGACTGAATTCCTTGGGTTCAGGGACAAGTGGATGCTGCAGCCCCTGGAATGGCCTATGCAGGGATTAATTACCCTTGGCAATGTCTAGGTGGGAGCACTGGCTTTTCAAGACTGGACAGACTTTAGATGAGCAGAAAGTCATTAGTCTACACCACTGCATCTGTTCTCCCTGGATTTTGGTCTTTCTGTTGGGAAGGAGGAGCAGAAAATGGAGGACTATTCCTTTGTGACCTAAAGAAAAAGCATGGTCATTTTCCTCTGCCCCTTGCCCTCAACTGATCCCAAGGACAAGTCTTTCTTCAGACAAGGTGTGGAGCACAGTCACAGGAAAGTGAAAACAATGTCACAGCAGCTAAGAGTGTTTATTGATCTTGCAGAGGTCAAAAGTTCAGTTTTGAGCACCTAGACCTGTAAGTCCAGCTCCAAGGGATCCAACGGCCTCCTCTGGCCTCTGAAGGTGACTGTACTCACATGCGCAAACCCACACATATATATGCAGAACTAGAAATAAAAATGAATTTTTAAAAAACGTCACGGCAGAGGAATACCGAAAGGCAGGGTGCATCAAGCACCTGTTATGCCACAGAGGACCGGAGACTCCTACAGAACCCACTGGTAATCAGAAACTCTGGAACTGCCAACAGTGAGGTCAGTGCTGCAGCCTGTCCTGTTCCATGGACGATACTGCGGCTGGACTGTGGAAGGCCCCGGGGTGCTGCTACTGGGAGGTGGTAGAGGCTTGCGAAGATGCAGTTTAGAAGCAGGTTCTTGGGTCACAGAGGACCTGTCCCTAAAGGGTGTCGGAGACCTTGGTCTCTTTCCTGCTCTGCCTTTGTCTCCTGGTTGTGAGAAGAGTACCTCTGCCTGCACTTCCTCCTGTTGTCACATTGTCATATAGCATGCCACTGGAGGTCCAAAGCACTGGAGCCACTTTTGCCCCGGAAGCTCCCAAACCAGGAGCTAAGTAGACTTTTGTTTAATAAATTATTTTCCTAAGGTCTTTTGTTATAGTCGAGGCCACCCAGCACAAAGAGAACAAAGAACAAATTGCTGACAGGGAGCAAAGGCTCAGAGTGGATGCCCTGGTCCTCCGCACCTCACCTCTACTCCAGTGGTAGACACTCTGAGTGGTCATTTTGGCCAGTGTCTATTCTAATCTTCTCCTTTAGTGTCAGGACCCTGGATAAGACTCCCAGGTGGCATACAGGTGACACTACTGTTTCCAGTCTCCCTTTCAGTTAGTTATAGTCAATGCGATACAAATGGAAGCTCTTTGGCTCTTTCTGTTTACCCACTACTTGGACTATATGCACAATGTCTGAAGTGTCAGCAGCCATGATGAAGCCTTGCAGACAGAAGCCATGTGGGGAGGCTGGTGGGATCAAAAATAGAAATGAGACTGCGTGTGTGTGTGTGTGTGTGTGTGTGTGTGTGTGTGTGTGTGTGTGTGTGTGTGACATACCTTTAATCCCAGCACCGGGAGGCAGGCAGATCTCTGAGTTCGAAGCTAGCCTGGTCTACAGTTCGAATTCCAGGACGGCCAGGGCTACACAGAGAAATCCTGTCTTGAAAATCCAACAACAAAAAAACAAAAACAAAAACAAAAAAACCTAGAAATGTGGCTGCCTTACTCTGGACTCTTCTTTCTTTCTTTTAAGATGAGAGAGAAATAAATCTCTATCTTGTTCAAGCCACATTGATCAGGTCTCCTTCGCAGGAAGATAAATACAATTCCCAGGTGTTAAGGCCCCAGAGGAAACCGAAGCTTATAGGGCACATGGTGTTTGCTAAGGGGGTTCATCTGGTCAGATCCAAACATTGTTCTTTCCCCGTCTTGGAAGCTGAGTCTTCAGAAGCAATGGGAGGACGTAGTGACATCTTGCCTCATCAGTGAACTTGTAGTCATAGCTACACCCTTTGGGTGTGGTTTTAGCTGCAGATATGACCCATTAAGGCAGAGGAGGAGCTGGCTCGCACTCTCTCGCAATCTCCTGAGTTGTGGAGAGCATCAGGAGGGCAGAGACTGCATTTTCTGGAGCAGGAAGACCTCAGCGGTTCTTCACTCTTATCTGTGTAAGCCCTTCCCTAATAAACACCTATTTATCATTTATCTTGAATCTGGCAAACTCATTTACACCCTCCCTCCCACTGGCACCCACGAGGGAGGAAAAGATTGACTTGTGTACCAGGGATTGAACAGCAGTGGAACCCAAGGAGAAGGGAAGAAGTGAGTCAGAAGGAGGGCTTTCCTTACTGACTGAGACAATGGCTACAGGAGGCCATGCTGTGCGCTGTTAGAAAGGGATGAGACCATATGACAATTGGATCCCTGTGGGTTGATAGTCCTACATCAGGGGCTGCTGAATGATGACTGCATACACCCTTCTTCCACTGGCCCATGTCTGTGAGCCCCTAATAGTGCCAGCTGAGGAATATCTGAGCTTCCAGTGAGTGGGACGTGGGAAGCCGCCAGGCCCAACTGTTGCCAAAGCCATGGACTTAGGTTTATGCCATGAGGGCCCACTGGACACTTGGTTCTAGACCAGTTGTCCCTTTTAGATGAAACAAATTTGCATCTGCCATCATGCTCTGATCTCCATGAATGAAATGGCAACTAAAAGAAGGTGTCATGGGGCTGGAGAGATGGCTCTGTGGTTAGGAGCACTTGCTGTTCTTGCAGAGGACCCAGGTTGGTTCCCAGCACCCACATAGTGGTTCACAACTGTTTGTAGCTCCAGTTGATGCCCTCTTCTGGTCTCTGTGGGCACTGTACACATGGTGAACCATACATACATACATACATACATACATACATACATACATGCATACAGGCAAAACACTCATATATATAAAATAAAAAATAGTTCTGAAAAATAATAAAATAAAGCCTCTCTAGCCAGGTATGGTGGTACTTGTACATAATTCCAGTGCTCAAGAGACTGAGGCAAGAGTACCATGAATTAGATGCCATCCTGGACTATGGCATATGTCTGTCTCAAGCCTCTCTGCCCCCCCCAGCCCCCGCACCCCCCCAAGTCTAAGCAGCAGAGGAGGAACATTCCTTTGGGATTTGCAATTCCACCAGGAGCTACATGTACAGTTCTCATTGACTCAAAAATGGCTGTCTGAGGTGCAGAGGGTCAGGGGTCATGCTGTCTGAGGCCAGGTATAGAGTGACGCTCCTAGGCAGCTCACTCTGTTGAAGGACAGAGAGCCAGAGGAAGGCCTGGCTCTTATCAGAGGCTAAAGGGGAAGAGTTCCCACAAGCCTTTGGAAGAGGCCAGCATTTGTTTAACCTTGAAAGAAAGTCACCAGGGGAGGCTTCCCACTGTGTCCTTGTCCCAATGAGTGCATCAGCTCCAAGGTTCCCTCAGACAACTCCCTATCAAGGCAATCTGCAGATTTTCCTCCAGTCGGCATATCGGCTGCAAAGATAATGTAGGTATTTTCAGTCAGCCCAGAGCCAGAAAGATAAGGGGGAGAGCAGGAGAGAGCTTGATTGAATGACCAAGATAAATTTACTGTACCACAGGAAATCGAAATGCAAAAATCAGGATTGGGAACAAGTGAAATATTTAAAAAGACGGAGAGAAAAGGGTTGGGCAAACTCACCCTTCCTCCCCTGAGCTTGTGAATATTGTAAAAGATAATAGGGGAGAGAAAGGACCAGAATAGAAACTAGCCATTAAGGGAGACAGGATGACAGGGTCTGGATTACAAATGGGAATATAATTAAGGAAGGAGGAGAAGTGAAAAGGGTTTGGGGCTGGTCTCCTCGGCCTCTGGTTTCACTTGGGTTAAGGCCGAGAGCTGGCCTGTCTTGCCACGGAAGCCCTCTCTCTTGTCTTTTCTCTTGAGTCTGAGAGTCGGGTAGGATTGCAATGTTCTTGGGTGGTAGGCCATTGGCTTAGCTGCTGTGGCTAAGGCACACAAGAACATAAGTAGTTTGGGGCTTGAGGGAGTTTGCTGCCTCATGTATAACAGTTTGAGCCGAGTTTTCCACCCAAGATCCTTTCGTTATCCTTGGGTGTTGTCTTCAGAGTTGAGGCTGAGCTGCTGAGGGTCCAACTAAATGGAAAAGGTCAGAACCTAGAGATGACACAGCCACATATCCCAAGGATCCTGACTTGGATATGGTACCTCTCACCTCCATTCACATTCTTTCAGGGACCTCTTAGTTGTGCTGCACCCATTAGCTGCAGGGGGGAACTGGGAAATGTAGTTTTGCTACACACTCAGGAAGGTAGGCACAGGATCTTGCAGGATGAGCAGTGTTGAGAACCACAAAGAACTAGTTGGAACCAAGGGCTAGAATGGCTGGGGTGGCAGCTGACAGACCCTGGTCTTAAAGAGAGTTGTCCATGGCTCCGCAGGGACTTCTGCCTGTTGGCGGGAGATCAGCTCTGACTGCAGACTCCATCAGGACCTGCGGGGTTTGGAGGCAGATGTACTTCCTAGTGTAGCTGTGGTGCATCACTTCACATATCTTTGCAAGCGATCATCACCCACCTGTCTCCTCCAAGCAACCCAGGCTGCAGGAGGTAACCCCCCCAAAAAACCCTCCAAAACAAACCTGTTTCCACCCCCTCACATACCCTGTCACCAATGACGGTAGCATCTTGCTCCATCCCTAGCCTCTCAAATTGCGAACAAAATCAGGGACACAAGGAGGGCATGCTAAGCAATCAGTGGCTAATGGAAGGAGTAACCCTCTAGGATTGGACATTCAGGCTCAGGTAGGGAGTGAAGAAGCATAAACCCCAGGCCGCTGGTTGCAATCAGCAGCAAGGCAGGGGGCTCTGTCATGGAGCGATGGGAGTGGGGAGTAGAGGTGCCATCCATCAGGCCCTGTCAGCTTAGACCTAGTCTGCTCTTCCTCTGAGGAGCCTGGATTACATGTATGCTAATTGCTAGCCATTGACACAATTTCCAGAGCTTAGCATCAGTCCTCACAATGTTTTTTTCCCCCAGTGTGGTCACTTCTGCAATCAATACCTTGACGGGGACTGGCTGCTAGGTAGGAAAGACCTGACCATTCCAGCTCCCTTCTGTTTTTAAGGATAAAAGAAAAATATCTATGTGTAAAACCTTCCAGCGACCCACGGGCCACCGAGTGGGCTTACCTACCATCCCCTCCCGGTCCATCACCCACCTGCCAGTTCTTTTTAAACAATGAAACAGTTTTCTTTCTTCAGATATAAAACAAGGTGTCGGAGGCCTTGACTCAAGTCAAGAGACCTGAGCTCTCTTGGAGTCTCTCCGAAGAGCTGCTGTGAGCATTGTTATCCCCAAGACCTCTCCCTGCTGTGATCTGGAAGCAGGCTTCACCCTTGTTTCTCAGGAACACGTAGGAGAATGTGTTTGTGCTAGAGGATTACATTAAAGTCCTAAAAATTGTGGTTCTGCTGGATCTTCTGGGGGAGGTGCCAGGATCTCAGTCTTTGGGCTGCCTACGGGACCTCAGCACTCACCACTGGCCTTGTTTCGGCTCAACACAGTAGTTTTATTTAGACACAAAACCTCAAGAAATCCACTTCCTGATTCCCAAGAGTCCACCTCATTTCCTTCCTCTCCTGCCAGGACGCTTTCTCATCAAGCTCCATACTTTTAAATGTAGAGCACAATGCCCTCCACCTTTTTTTTTTTCTTTCTTAGAGTTGATGTTTCACCCTCTCCATAAATCATGCCACCTAAATATATATCACAACTGGGAACTATGGAGTAACCAGGTGGTTGCATTAAATGAATTGGCTTGGCAGGAGGCAGCTGTGGTCCCTCCCCAGTTCTGTGCACACTGGTTCTGTGGATTCAGGGTTCCTCTCTTGTTTTCTGGATACTCCCAGGTATTAATTAGGAGCCTGTTTCTCTGGGTAATAGAATGCCAAGTCCCAGGCTTCTATCAAGTTCTTACGATGTTTGTAGCTGTCCCTTCCATGTGTGTGGCCCATGGATTTGGGGCTATAGAGAGCCCTATCTCTTTTCTTCCTTGTTCCTTCGCCTTCCTTCTTACCTTGGTAAGATAGGCTGCCTGTCTGTGTATTCGTTTATGTGTGTGTGTGTGTGTGTGTGTGTGTGTGTATGTAGGATGAGGGGACATTTAACAGGCTAGCAAGGTGCAAGGTCTAGGTCTTGTTGACAAGGATGATGCCACATGTATCCTGTGTCTCTCTTCTTGTTTTTGTGTGTATGTGTGTTCATATGGGTACATATGTGCAGGTATGCTTACATACATGTAGAGACAGAAGGCCAACCTTGAGTGTCAGTACTTGGAAGCTGTCCACTTTGGTTTTTGAAATCTGTCTTCCACTGGGATTTGGCAATTAGGTTAGACTGGCTAGTCAGTGAGCTTCAGGGAGCTGCTTATCTCCACCTCCCCAGTGCCACCATGCCTGGCCTAGGAAATGTCACCACAGCCCATCTTCTCCCTGTGACTATCCTTACCTAGACAGCGCTTCTCCCTGCTGCCCACCTGTGGCAGCCCATCTACAGCTTGGTTCATCAGTTGTGGTCACTTTGCTTCACCATCAGGGAGTGGACCTGACTCTGATGTCCACGTCTGATCACTATCTAGCAGGCCATGCCTGTGTCTGGTCTGAGGGAGATTGTGTTGCGTCCTTACCCTCACCAAACCTTGGGCATGCAGCTCCCTCCCTCACCCTGCTTCTGACACCTTCCACACCTCCTTTTGCGTTGTAGGAAGGGGTCAGCTGTGTCTCTGCAGCCTTCCTTCACATTCTAGGGGCTATGCCAAATCCTGTGAGTGGCCCTCCATCCCTGCATTCGGCTGTGTGCTTTCTTCCTCGATATGCTTGGGCTCATTCTGTTTACCCAGGCTCGTGCTTTCACAGTGTTCTCTGTGATGGACAGAGGGCCAGTGATGCCCCAATGCCAAGTGAACTAGAAATCCAGCCTGGGTGGCCCAGCAACCTGTTCTTCTCTGCTTCTGTTGCTGTCACTTGGATTTTGAGCATGTTCCCAAGGGCTCATGTGATAAAATTTCATCTCTGTCCAGAGGTATTCAGACAGTGAAAACTGCCACAGAATAGTGTTCAGAGGTGGGGTCACTAGAGGGGGTTAAGATGAGACGAAGTCCTAGGGTAGAAACCAGGACTGACTGTTGGTGGTTTTATGGGAAGAAGGAGAGACTGGATGACATGGCATGCGTGTGTGCCTCCCTGAGATAGCCCATGTGGGACCTAGTGCTGTCTTGAGACGTTTCCTGAATGAAGGCCACCAACAGATGCCGCCTGTTAACCTCAGACTTCCAGAATCATGAATTCAAACAAACCACTCTTCGCAAAAACATTACCCAGCCTCAAATCTTTCATTTTAGTAACATAAAACAGACCACTGCACCCATTATTCTTTTTGGAGCTTTCTATTTTCTACTTTCTCTTTCTCTTATTCTCTCTTCCTACTAAGGTAGAAACACTGCAACAAATATTCCATTGTGCTATCCAGTTATGGTCTTGAGGTTCATTTCCATAGGAGTTGACAATTATTTGCATATTCTTTGTGGCTCCTCACATTCAGAGGTGGAGTCTGTTTCTCTTATATTTTCGGTTGTGAGCCTAGCCTTTAACGGCTGAGCCATCTCTTCAGCCCGGAGTCTGTTTCTCTATCTGTCTCTAGTGTCTGGGTTGGCTCTGAGCCTTACTTTGCTCATATAGAATGGGACAAAGTGATGAGCTAGGCAAGTTTGGGGCTTATGTGTCTTTAGCTCCTCCCTTCCTCTTTTTTTTTTTTTAAATGTTTTCTTAATTTTGAGACAAGGTTTCATGTAACCTAGACTGGCCTTGAACCTGCTACATAGCTGAGGCTGGCTTTGAACTTTTGGTCTTCTAGTTTTGACCTCTGGCTGTCTTAGAAGGCTGTCTGAAGACTACATCCACGATACAGTGTGGCTGAAAGATTATGAGAAGAGAAAGGCTTGCCGCCATCCAACACTGGTACCAAATGTGTAAAGGAGGGACTCATGGGTCCCCAAGCCTATCAACCTTCCCACTGAGTGCAGCTGCATGAGCCAGTCCAAACAAAGCCAGCCTAGGAACAGGCCACCAGCCAACTGGAACATGAAATAAAAGTTGTTTTCAGTCACAAATAGAATATGATAAATAATGAATGGAAATAGTATTAAGTGTGTAAGTTCTGGGTGTCTTATTGTGCAGCAACCAGGGCCTGAGGCAGGGGGGTGTTAGAAAGGAGGGGGGGAGTGAATAACCACTATAGCTCCCTCACACAAACACTACTGTTTGCAATGTGAGAAAGTGTCATTTTCTACACATATTTTCCAACATTTTATCTTGAAAATTTCCAAATATACATGAAAGTGACCATTCTATACCCACCATTTAGATTCTATAATCAACATTTGCTATCTGCCTACCATTCATCAGTCTTTTTCAGTGTGTGTGTGTGTGTGTGTGTGTGTGTGTGTGTGCATGCTCATGCTTGTACCATGGTGTGTGAGCTGCAGAAGTCATGGAGGCCGGATGACAACCTCAGGAGCTTGTCCTTGCCTCCAACCTTGTTTGAGACAGGGTCACTTTGTTGTTTGCCACTTGAGAGTTTCCGGAGTTTCTCTTGTCTCTGTCCTTCCACCTCATCTCAGGAACACTGGGCTGCTTGGCTTTTCATGGGTTCTGGGGATTTGAACTTACATCCTCACAATTGTGTGGCAAGTACTTTACCCACTAAGCCATGTGTCCATCCCCCTCCTCATTTTTGGTTCATTTCAAAACTATAAGCATCAGTCCCTCCACCCCAGACCACATCAGCATCCCAGGCGTGATGTTTTCTGTAGCTGTAATATTATAATACCTAACGTGTAATTTTGTACCCTGCTTTATTCAATTATCATGATAGATGAACTCATTTGTATGTTATGAAACTCTTTGTGAAATTTATTTTTAATGGTAGATAATATACTAAGGAGATGCACTGCCATTTATTTTGCCGTATTATGATTGTTGGGTACTTATGATTTTTCTAGTTTCTCCTCTGTTATTATAAGCTACCCATCAGACACCCTCATTTGCAGGTAAAGGGAAAAGGCCAGAGGGTTTAAATGACTCATCTGATGTGCTGTGGGATAAGAGACAGTGTACAATTCTCGTTAAATAAAACATCTTTTCCCCTTATGAGAGGGAATTAGATCACCGTGAAGAGCCTGGATCCTGGCACTGAAGACAGCTAGCTTCATCCGTGTTAGCTGTGTGACCACCGCCTCTCGCCCTCCTTCAGCTATCCGCCCTGGCTGAAGCCCACCGCCACTATCTTTTCCTTCCTGTGAACTAGGGGTGGTGAGTGGCATATCTGAGTGTCAGAGGCATGCCAAGCACATGCCTTCACGAATGCCATTTTGTCCATATCCATGAAGTTTTAGAAGCAAAGGTGCTCACATACACCAACACGTCACACTCGGGAGTAAAACTGAACAAAGCTAGGTTTCCAGACAGTGCACAAGTTAAGTGTATGGATGCCCAATTCTGAGCAAGGGGCTCCAACGACACACGGTTACCATCTTCCCAAAGAGATCCACCTGGTCCATGTGCAGCCAGTGGTTCCATTGTTTTCAACAGCTGTCCAGGCTGCTCAGTCAGGGAAGGCACTTTTCCGGTTGTTACAATTTTTAAGATGTGTGTGCCTGCACGTGTGTGTGTGTGTGTGTGTGTGTGTGTGTGTGTGTGTGTGTGTATCAAGGAAAAACATCTCACTTGTCTCATGTACCTGAATCCTAATGACTCTTTTTTTTTTTTTCAAGATAGGGTTTCTCTGTAGCTTTGGAGGCTGTCCTGGAACTTGCTCTGTAGACCAGGTTGGCCTCGGAACTCACAGAGTGAGCCACAGCCACCACCGTCTGGCTGAATTCTAATGATTGTCTCATTAAAGCCATGATCAGCATTTTTGTAGTCATTATTGCCACCAGCAACAGCAACTTAAAAGTGGGGAAAACATTGGGTTTCTTTTTTATATAATTTTTAATCTTATTTGCATGTATGTCTGCGTGAGGGTGTCAGACTTGTAGTTACAGACAGTTGTTAGCTGCCACGTGGATGCTGGGAATTGAACCCTGGTCCTCTGGAAGAGCAGTAAGTGCTCTTAACCACTGAGCCACCACTCCAGCCCAACAATGGGTTTCTTTCTGGGGTTCAAGAACCTACTAGGCGGTAGTAATCACATAGCTTGGGTTACATGTGGCTCTTCGTTACCCTTTTCATCTTGAATTCCAAGGAAAGAAACATTCTGGGCTCCATTTTCCTTGTAATGTTTCTTCAGATGACAGGGAGGCCAGAAGTCTTCTTCCAGTTAGTCCCCAAGGTAGGAGTGTCCTGCCTCTTCTCCATCCTCTTCTTGTAAACAAGAGAAGAGTCCAACAGGAGGACATTTAGGAACAGTCTTCATGCCATGTCTACCTCATCTTCCACTAACAGTGTAGGTGGAGATGCCGCCTACCTTACATCATCTTCTCAAGCTATATGGCTCACTCAACCAAGTGTGTCAGGACTTTTGAAAATTTGAGTTTTAAATAGCAATGAACCCAAAACTTCCCCAAACACTTTGCAGAGATAATTACTGCTCTCAACTAAGATGTTTTCTTCCTTTCTTTTTTAACTCAAATTATTCAGGGATCTGAGCAGCATGGAGTGGGTAAAGTTAGGAAAGAGAGATCAATGTGAAGTAGCTGGCTGATGGCTAATGGCCTTTAGATTGTAGAGATTGGGTAAACAGATTTAGCCACTGATTCAACATATTAATTGTTTGTTAACCTTTGTCTAACCTTTAGGAGGCCTCGGAACATGTGGATTTAAAACCCAGAGTACACTTGAGGTATTCCCATGACATAGCCCATTTTTGCAAGGTGTTAAAACTCATTAATGTTCTGTTGAAGCTGGGCAGAAAAGGGGGGTTTGGGGGGAACAAAGCATATCAAATAGAGAACTAATCAAGTAAATTAATGTATGCGGCAGGCTCTCTCCCAGGCTTGCAGAAATATTCATTTGTTACCTATATAAGCTATAATTACATAAAACGCAAGCGATTGCAGGATGGAGAGTGATTTAAGGGTTGAGAGAGCAAACGTAATAACAGTAGCGTGATCCTAATAGCCGTCATCACTTTAATAACGTTGGCCCTTGGCTAATGCTCTCATTTAGGGATCTCAGAGCATGTTAGCCACATTAATTAATCCTCTTGCCCTAAGTCTTTGAGGGTTGGTAGAACCATTAGCCTGTCTCACCTTAGGGGAGAGCAAAGGACAACAGAGCTGGGAAACTGAGGAAAGACTGTGAAATCCCACTCCTCACCCTAGTCCCCTGCCTCTGTGTCCAAATCAGCTTTAAGCTGGAAGCCAGCTCTATGCTGGAAAGTTGTGGATTTGGTTCTGGGATGTTTGAATGAGGAGAATGGCTCACCATCTTTAAGTACCAAGAGTATTTAACTCTTCGACCAACATTCCTTAGGCGGGCCGAAACCAGGCAGTTATCCATCCATCAGACTCAGGTGAGCTGCTTCCAAATGTCCCCCAAAGATCTTGCCTGATACTTCAAATCCTAGAGAGACAGGGGGTTGACTCTGTGGGTCCCAGAGACCCACAGAGTCTCTGGGACCCACAGAGTCTTGGTTTCTCCCTGGTGTCATCCAGGAGCATTTTCTGATAAAAACCCCATGGAGGACTGAATGATGTGTTTTATTTCTTCAGTATTATTTCTTCAGTTTTATTTCTTCAGTATCTTATGGTCCCAGCTGACTGAGACTGCCTATCCTCCTGTGTGCCTCAGACCGTCTTCCCCAAAGTTAGCAACCATCAGGTTTATGTTTCAAAGATGGACCTGGCTTCCGTCTATCCAGTTGTCCCCACAGTCCACTCAGGTTAGTCATTCATCTGGATGTTATTTCCTGCTTTTCTGAAGGATCCAAACAAGGACTTGGTTGTCTTTGTGTTGGTAGCATGAAGAGGCCCCATACCTGCCCATGTAGAAGCATGTTCTGGCAATGCCTGATGCCTCCCTCCACCATCCCTGTTTCTCCTGGTCTCCATTCATCACCTGCAGTTGCCTATGGCCATGCTCAACCCGCCCATTGTCTTCCTGATCCGGATTGAATCTCTCAGCCTCTCTCTGTGTGATTTCAGGCACAGGCTGCCACTCCATTCAGCTTTAGTTCTAGGCTCCCAGGCCACAAATGAAGAAACAAGGAGATACTTCTCCCATTTCCATGCATAGCAGCTGTGGAGGCCTCATTGCCCATGGCCAGTCTACTCCCTGCCCCAGGAAATGAGAATTCCTGGACAGGGGTGGCTTCTCAAGGAAATTCCCCCAAGAGAGCAGCTATTCCTAAGCCTCTAACTTGGGGCATGTCAACTAGCCCAGGAGTCTACAGGAGTCTGACTCTTCCCTCCTCTCAGCCACCAACTTGAGGCCTTCTCCTATTCTCACTGCCGACCACACCACTTTGAACTTCTCCACTCCATGTGTGTATGTGTGTGCGTGTGCGTGTGCGTGTGCGTGTGCGTGTGTGTGTGTGTGTGTGTGTGTGTGTGTGTATGTGTTTGTGCACGTGTGCATGTGTACATGTATACAAGGTCTTACTAGGTATTCCAGGGTGGCACTAGAACCATATAGCCCAGGCTGGCCTCCAACTCATCACTTCCTGCTTTAGCCTCTTGGTCAACTACAAAGCCACACACAAAACCCTCACAAATGAAAACATAAAACAATATGAAAACAAACAAACGAAAATGTGCAGCCAATCAAACAGCAACAACAAAGGGAAAAAACCCATTAAAGTAGAAAGAACCGAACCTTACAAACTGTTATGGTTTGAGCATAATATGTCCCTCATAGGCTCATGTGTTGAGTGCTTGATTGCCAGCTGATGGCACTGCTTTCGAGATAGAATTGGCTGACCACATTTTCACACCCCCCACAGGAAACACAGAGAACAGCAAATGGCTTGAGGCTATTAACCCTCCAAGCCCACCCCTGATGAACAAGGCTCCACCTCCTAAAGGTTTCATAGCCTCAGACAGCACCACCAACTGGAGACCAAGTGTTAAAATACATGAACCTATAGGGGACATTTCTCATCTAAATCGCTGTACCCACTCAACGACTGGCCAACTACCAAATCCTGGATTGTTTTCCCCAAGTCTCCAGTCTGCCCCAACCCAAGCTGATCCTACCACACGTGCCCTTTTGGATTGCAGGCAGATCCCACCCAACCCCAAAGGTTTAGGGCTATGTCTCCTCTCATCTTGAGGCCACCAGCCATGAACAGCTGGTGTTTAACATGTGCCTGGTTCTCATTGAGACACTCTCTAAGAGTCAAACTTGTATCAGTCTAGAAGTCTTAGTATGAAAAGGAGGAACATAAAATGTCTCAGTAACATTTATATAAATTATACGGCTGAATGGTATTTTAGATATATTGGGTTAAATAAAACACTAATTTCATTGGCTTTTTCATCTTAAGATGGATCCTAAGGGATTTTAAGTTATGTAAATTGCCTTGTGCTTCTCTTGAGCATTGGACTAGAAACTCAGAACCCTGTTCTCTCTGGGCTGCTTCCTTGCTGGGCATCTCAGAAAGCATAGCACTTTCTCTGGGCTCAGTTTCCTAGGAGAGATGCTAAATGGCTGTGTACATCTCTCAGTCCACTGGAGGTCCTCCACAGAGGGTTGTCCCCTCTGTCCCAGATTGAATCCTGCCCCCTGCTTTGTCCTTCTCACCTTCAATACTTAAAATGCTGACTATGCAAGCTTGCCTCTGCATGAGAGCTCATAGCTCTGCAGATAGTATCCCTAGCCTATTGTTATTTGGAGGACAAGAAAGTATGCCAAGCAAGAACAAACCCCACGACAGCCAAGGACCTGCATTCTCCTAGATGTCCCACCCTCGAGAGGTCTCGAGAAGAAAGGTACTCTGTGCTGTCAACTTCTCCATCACTGCCAAAGGGCAAGGGGACCTCTCATCTTCCATTGGCTGGGCTCAGAGTTCAGCTCATCTCTGTTATCTGAGTCACAAGGACAGATTATAATGAGTCTCTACCAGACCTGTTTGGTTTCCTCAGCCTGCAGATCCCTCTCACTCACCTTGGTTCACTGGACTATTTGCACCTTTCTGTTTCTCTCTCCAACCCTTCTCCACCCTTGAGAGGTACTTAGAGACTTGGTCTAGAATGACATTAACCAGCCCTGCTTATTGAGTGCTGAGTGTGTGCCAGGCATTGAACTTTTTCATGCATATCTCACCTAAATCTTTCAGTGACCCGGCCAGGTAGGTCTTAGGACCACCCCTAGCTTACCACAGAGGAAGCTGAGGCTTAGAAAATTGCAGTATTTTGCCTGAAATTATAAACCGAGGTGGGAGGAGGGAAAGAGAGGGAGAGGGAAAGGGAGAGGGAAAGAGAGGCAGAGCTGGAGACAGAGAGAGGCAGGGGAGAGGCAGAGCTGGGACTCAGGCCTGATCAGACGCCAAAGTGCATGCTGAAATGCATCAGTGTTGTCAAGTGTGTATTAGAAAGTTGAAATTCTATCTTCCAAGAATTAACAAACTGCCTGCTAAAGTGCCCCTCTGCAAGTCTGCAAGCCTCTTCCTGCCAACCCCAAGCCTAAATCTTCCAAGGGTAACCACTGCCTATGACTTTTTTTTTAAAGATTTATTTATTTATTATGTATACAACATTCTGCTTCCATGTATATCTGCACACCAGAAGAGGGCACCAGATCTCATAACAATGGTTTGAGCCACCATGTGGTTGCTGGGAATTGAACTCAGGACCTCTGGAAGAGCGGTCGGTGCTCTTAACCACTGAGCCATCTCTCTAGCCCCCTGCCTATGACTTTTGCTGTGTTTTGTAGCATTGGACCCACGGCCTCACACATGCTGGGCAAACACTCAACCACTGAGCTACAGCTTCAGCCCTGCCTATGCATTTATAGCATATGTCGACTCATGGACAAACATTTAGATCTTTAAGTGTTTTTTTTTTGTTACACATTTAGATATTTAAGTGTTTTTTTGTTACACATACAATGTCATGCTACATGCATTGTTTACACATGTTCCTTCCCCCATGTCACTTATATCTTAAAGATCTTTCTATGTAAGCAGGTATAGATTTGCTTAGACATTATCTCCTACATGTTAAGCGTTTATTTATATCAGTGATCTACATTGCCAGCCCTTTTAAAAACAATTATAATTTATTATTAGTGTGTGTGTGTGAATGAGAGAGAGAGAGAGATGGGTTGGGGGGACATGTCACGATGATGATGTGAAAGTCAGAGAATAATTTGTAGAATTGGTTCTCTTCTACCTTTGTGTGGGCACTGAGGATCAAACCCAAGCTGCAAGGCTCGCTCAGCAAGTGCCTTTACCCATGGAGCCATCGTGCCAGCCCCTCATTATATTTTAATAGCTATAGAATATTCCATCAGGCACCATCAATTTCCCTAACATTTTGATCAACATGGATATGTTGCCTTTTGAAAAGGCCTCTGCTGCTTCTTCCACCATCACTCTGTGAGATGCCAATCTTCCTACATTCTCAGCAGATGTAGGAATCCCCGCTAATCTTCCCATGCTACTTTCCTGTTTAGGACCCTCATACCTTAAATTCCCTGCTATCGAGCCAATGTCACCACACCATTTTCCTATATGGGGGTCCATCCCCCTGGATGACAAGTTGTCCCTTACAATGAGATCTGGATGTGTCCCTAGTAGCCACTGTTTAATATTTATTGGGAGCTTGCTGTGTGCTGGGCCCACACAGCAACCAGGACCTTTGGGAAGGAAACATGCAGTGATTTGAAAGGCACAGATTACTTAATAAAAAGCGACAGCCCCATCAGAGGCCACAGGGGCGCCGCTGTTTCCCTGGACGTCTGTATGCTGCTGGTGAAGCAGGTGGGGGTGTGTCCCCCCTCTGAGAAGCCACATTAAGACAGCAGCTGGTCTCCTACAGGACGTCTGTGCAATTCGATGGAGCTCATCACTTTCCGGTCTATGAGCAATTAAATTGCACCAGGAAGCCTTGTATCCTTATATCATCCCCTAACGACTAGGGCTGCGGGAGGTGGATGCAAAGAGCCCACAACTGGCAAAGTCTCACCTTGTTTCAAGGGCCAGACATTCAGTGCAGTTCCAATTTGTCCCCCTGCCAAGACCAGAAAGCAACTGGCTTTGTCCCCACCGCACCTCTGGAGTTAGGCATCCTTTGAACAGATTGTAGATATGGCCAATCCTCCCTCTCTCCCTCCCTCTCTCTCCTCTCCCTCCCCCCCCTCTCTCTCTAACTCTGATACCTTCAACCCAGCCCACTCTCACTCCTGTTCCCCCGCCCTATAGACTTTTGTTTCTCCAGTCCCATCCCAGGGCCTGTCAGATTGCATTTTTTATTGCATGGAGACAAAAAGCCATCTGGAGCCCCTGGTCTCTGCTGTCAGTGACTGCCATTCCCAGGGTCTCCTGCCAGGGCCCCCGATTAAGAGTCACCCCCCACCAGCCCTCACTCTTTATTTTTTAGCCCCTCCCCTCCCCCCCTCAGAGCTAGTGCCTTTGTCCCTCTGTTCTCCTCACCCTGTCACTGAGGTCCGGCTACCTTGTCTTGGTGGAACAATGCAGGCTGTCAGCTTTTATTAAGCAAGCTGAGGAAAGCACCACGATTTCAGGTGGCTAAACGCTTAAAAATTCTTCCTTTGATTCTACCAGCCCTGAGTCTCTTCCCCGGTTGCCAATAGGCTTATTTGGGGTTGTAACTATTCCTCTCTGCCTTTCTTCTCTGCAAACCGTCCGTTCTAAAACTAAGCAGCAGGGTGAGAGCCTTTGAGAGATCATTGAGCCAAGGATGTAACAACAGCCCTGTTGGGATGGGGGTCTCTGAATGCCTGGAGGGTCGGAGGGATCTGAAAAGAAACAGAGGATGCCTCCCCCACTCCAGTCCGGGAGGAGTTCCAATCTTGTGTTCGCAGCTGAGAATCCATACACGTGTGTGTTGCTGCTATAGGGTTGGAATTCCACCTCACGAGATCTCTTGAATCCAGATGTGCAGAGAAATGGCCCCTAGTAAGGCACATAAGACTATGCTTATGAGCATGAAATTGCCAGGCACACACACACACACACACACTGAGCTCCCCTACTCCCATGCCCAGATAGGACAGGATGCAGGAGTGACAAGTGAGTGTCCCTGTCAGGAGTGTAGGAAGTCAATGCATTAGGGGAAGCCAGGCAGGCATAAAGTCCTAATGTAGGTTTCAAGTGTTAAGTATGGCCCCCTGCCCCATGGAAGCCTTGTGGCTTTGGGCCAGAATGGTCTCTCTGACTGTATCCATTACAAAGAACTCATATGAAGACTGAATGAGAAGTTGGGTGGAAGGCTTAGAACATCACCCTAAGTTCACAGGAAATGCTCAACCAGTGCTGGGTGACTGGTTGCTATCTTTCATCATTGCTTCCTCAGAGGGGGTATACATCCTCAGGGACCAGTCCCCCAGCAGGAAGACGGGGCTGAGATCCCCACTGGGCCATTTGGCATGCGTCCTCCCTCTAAAGCCATTCCTCCTTGAAATGGCTTCAGATTGCAACAAGAACAATAAATCCAAACTAGCATCCTCAACCAGAACTCAGCCAGGCTTCCAACTTCGGATTCCGGATCAGCTCCAAGGAGGGGGACAAACTCATTTAAATAACCCAACAATTGGCCTTTAGATCAGAGGCCCCAACAGAAGCACAAAGCGTGAACATATTCATTGTTCTCTCCTCTCAGCTGACAGGAACCTGAATTTGGCTTTGAGCTGGCACTTGACAAGGGACTCCATATGAAAGTCACTCAGTGAATGTCTGTCCATGGATGAACACCTACCTCGCCTTCCTGGAGGCATCTCCGTGGGGTGGAGCAAGCTTTCAGTTCCTGATCACATACATTTTTCATTTAATTCTCAAAAGTCCTGTGAAGTAGGTTTATGACCCTCATTTCACACAAGAATAAATGGAGACTCAGAGAGTTTAAGAAACTTAACCAAAGGCCTCGGAGCCAAGTGACAAGCCAGGATCTGTCCTGAAATCTATCAAAGCACCAAATCCAGGCCTGTCACTCCATACTAGTACCTCCAGCAGCCTTTAATTAATCACCTACTAAGGGCAGGCATGATGCCTGTCAAGTTTTGCCAACAGTTAATATTGCTCCACTTTCACAAATGATCAACCAGCCAGACCACGATGCTCCGTGCAGGGTTTCCCCCCACATGGCAGCATTGCTTTGAGGCTCCACCTCCCACTAATGATCAGAAGCTGCCTTGGGGAGCAATCCTTTTTAAAAATGAAGCTGTCTCCCACTTGCAATGGACAGACACAGCCAGAGTTGTCTCGCAAATCTTTCTTCAAGGAACTCAGGGTGGATGTGTTACACCATGTAGCCAATGCTGCTGCTGCTGACTTATTTGGGGCCCCAGAGGCCTGTGGGACTCTGCTCTGAAATAAAACAAGGAACTTTCCTTGTTTCCCATGAACTCACAGTAGGAAAACAAGGTGGTCAGCATGGGCCCTGGGGAAGTGATTAAAGGGAGCCAGGGTTGTAACTAAGTATGGGTTTTCACATGTTCCTGCCTGCCATCCAAAATAGCTCCCCCCCCCCCCCCCGCCATCTTTGGACCTTATGTTAATTTCTCTTTAAAATTAGATAATTGGAACAGAAAGATTCCTCTCCCCCACCCCATCCTTCTCTCACTCCAGGCTTGCAGTACTAGACATTGAACCCAGGGCCTCACATGTGCTAAACAAGTGATATGTTACCAAGCCACATCACTAGATCTTTCTTATTTTGAGACAGGGTCTTATTCTATAGCCCAGGCTGGTCTTGAACTCTGGATCTTCCCAGCTTTGCATTCTGAGTGTTGCAATTACAGGCATGATCCAATATGCGCGGCCTGAATCAGAACAGTTTCTGAGGTTCTTTTTATTGTGTGTGTGTGTGTGTGTGTGTGTGTGTGTGTGTGTGTGTATCTGTCTATGTGTGTGTGCACACACACATATGTGCACAGGCTCAGGTGCTTGGGGGAGCAAACACATATGTAGGCATGTATGTAGAGGCCAGAGGTTGATGTTGAGAATCTTCAATTGATTGCTCTTCTGCCTTATTTTCTGAGACAGTGTCTCCTAATCCAAAGCAGAGCTCACCAGTATGGCCAATCTCTCCAGTCAGCTTGCTCTGGAGATCCCTAGTCTCTGCCTTCCTGGGCTGGAATTACAGGTAGTATTGGCATTTTACATGGTTTCTGGAGATCTGAATGCCAAGTTCTCACACTTGCACAGCAAGTCTTTTAATCCGCATCCCCAATACGGTTCTTTTAGACTCAAGTTTCTATAGCTAATGTTGTGTCTTTCTACCAGTTGCCTTTGAAGACGAAATATAACTGTCTTGTGACTTGGTACCCTCTGTTCTATGCCACTTTTGGTCTTCATAGACATCTCCCTAGGTAGATATTTTCTCCATTAATGAAGTTGAGTGGTCTGTATGAGGTCACATGACTAGTAAGTGGCTGAGCCAGGCTTTGGAAAGACACTATGGCTCCCCACTCCCAGGGCTTTGCTGTGGCCAACCTGGCCCTACACTTACATCTCCCTCTCAGCCCATAGCTCTAATGGAAAGGCCATAGAACAGCCCCCTGACTCCTGCCCTAGGCTTATAGAGCTCTCCACACACTGAGAACCGCTCAGAGCTAGTTTGCCAAGTGGGAAAGTGAAATGAATAAACTATCAGAGGTACAGTCAGCAGCCAGCAGCCACCAGTCCTGTCTAATTTGACCTTTGTCTTATTTCACAGCTCCATTTGAAGGTGAGGGCTTTCAGGACCCATATAAAGGGGTGATGTCTAGACTTCCCTGCTAATTCTTACCAGTTTTGTTGTTCTTGAACGAATGACTCTGCTGATTGGTCACATCTGGGCTCATATGTTCAGAGCTGGGACAGATCTGTGCTGGAAGTCTGAGCCGAGTTCTCAGACTGGCTCCGCCTCTCATTAGCCATATGACCACTATAGCCACTAGCTTCTCTGAGCTAAGACAGATTAAATCAGCATCACAAACTTCAGGCCCAATGTCAAATGGGATGGACCAATAGTTTTAACATGAATAGTGAATGGTGTGTGTGTGTGTGTGTGTGTGTGTGTGTGTGTGTGTGTGTGTGCATGTGCAAGTGGTTTGACTAAGTTGCCAGCACATAAAGACCTCACAGAAGACCCCGACCATCCCAAACCTCAGGCACCTTGGCTGACTGACAGGCTGGAATTCCCATCCTCCTGTCATAGGCAGCAGATGATGGGATGGATGGGCCTCAGTTCCTCTTTTTCTGGAGCACTCTGCCTCTGTGTTAGGCTTTACCTGCATAGGTAGCTCTGATTCCACAGTCACTAGGTCCTGGACCTGACTAATCTGGATGTTTCCTGTGCCCTAGGCTTCATCTTGAGCTGGCTCAGCATCGGTGGAGCGATTGAGGGTGGAGTAGACAGCTGGGTTTTGGGGACAGCTCTGCAGCCACGGTCTGCTTTGCTGAGAGGCTACTGGCTGTTGAAAAGTTGGGAGAAAACTTTGAAGCCATTCATCCTTTTGTGGTCTCAGGTCTACACTGGGCCTCACTCTAGAGCAGTGATTCTCAACCTTCCTAATGCTGTGACCCTTTAATCCAGTTCCTCATGTTGTAGTCACCCCAGGCCCAACCATACAATTATTTTTGTTGCTACTTCGTAACTGTAATTTTGCTACTGTTATGAATCATAATGTGAATATTTTTGGAGATAGAGGTTTGCCAAAGAGGGCAAAACCCACAGGTTAGGAACCACTGTTCCAGACACTACCAGAGGTACCGTGATGGATCTGTGTGTGGAACCCCAGCCCTCCTTCTGGGTGCCTCTGCCTGTTTCTTTTCACAGAGGCCCTGCTTTTCAGAGATTAATTGTTGTCAAATACAACTTATTTTCTAATCCTTTCAGGCCCCATTTAATCCTTCTGCTTTATTTTATCTATTTTTTTTTATAAAGTCACTGAGGCTTTTTAAAAAATTTTGTTTTATGGATTTGCCAATGATTGTCCAGTTTGACAAATTGGATTCTTAAAGCTGATTCTCTGAAGAAAAGGATGCAATGTGACAAGACAAGAGACAGCTCATCCTCAAACCAGGAGGATAAATAATAAAAAAAAATATATAACAGCAACCCCATTCTCCAGCCTTCCTGTGACTCACGGGGTGTCTCAGTTGTCACTGATAATCTAATCTGTCTATGATAGGTGAGGAACAGGACAATGGCGACCCAGCCAGGCTGTGGGTGTGATAGGCCTCTGATTAATAGGACTGTCCAATAAGCCCCCACCCCCAGGAAGATGATTAATGACGTTTGATGTGAACTCTGCCCTCCCCCAGTGGGAAGAAGGAGGACTGAGATCTGCTCACACAGAATGGCTCGTCCTGCAGGGCTGATTGATTTCTACGGCTTTGTTCCTATGAGACTGTGTCCAGGGAGGGGCCTAGGATCCTTGTGATGCATGGACTTTGTCGAGTGCCTAGCCTAGTAGGATCCTGTTTATATTTCTCCTAGAGACCAGCCTTTTCATTGCCCTGGAAAACTGGATTGCATAAGTGAGACAGCTTCAGCCACTGCTGCTCAACTATGTCCCCAGCTAGTGTGACCACTGTGACTTCTCTCTACCATAGTGCAAGGAACCCAACAAGGCATGTTGTAAGAGACAGGTTCGACTTGTGAGCCCTTGAAGGCTAGTCACTCTGTCTTCTGGGTACACAGGGTATATGCTGGGTGAGAGTGCCTGATCTTTGGCAAAAGAGTATGGGGCTCTAGCTTATATGCCCTCAGCAGAGGAAGTAGGGGGAAGAGGGGGTTCATGGATGGATATCTGGCTGGCTCCTTTATGACATTTAGAGGGTAGGAGGAGGCAGCCAGCCTGACCTCAGGGCGTGGCTGTAAACGCTGTTGTGTTAGAAACTTTGCTGTTGTTGCAAATAACATACCCAACAAGAAGCAACTTCAGGGATGAGGGTTTGTTTCAGCTCGCAGCTCAAAGGGACATAGGGATAAGGAAGGCATGGGGGCAGGGGAATGAGGGAGGCATCCGAAATCAAGAAACACAAAGACGAACGCTGGTGTTCAGGTCTCTTTTTATTCCATCTGAGACCCCATTGCAGAGATTGGCACTGCCCTACACTCATGGAGAGACAGGTTAGCTTTCCTGGGCCTGCCCTCACAAACATGCTCAGAAGTGTGTTTCCATAGTGATTCTACATCCAAACAAGTTGACAATGCCAATTAATTATCACAACCACCTCAAACTTGGCAGTGGTTAGGCCTTCTTAGCTTAGCTTTCTGGAAATTTTTCCAAATATTCTCCCTCCAGGAAGGCTAGAAGATCGCTTTGAATGTTTCTTTCTGGTTATTGGCTTTTTTTCTTTTCTTTTAAAAAAGATGTATTTAAGTTTTAAAAACATTTTAATTGTGTATATGTTGTGTGTGGCTATGTGCACCTGGATGCAGGTGTTCTTGGAGGCCAGAAGAGGGCATCAGATTCTGAAATCGAACTCAGGCCATCTGCAAGAGTGTTATGTGCTCCTTAACTGCTGAGCCATCTTGTTACCACCATTATTATTATTAAAATGATCTTATTATCTATATGTATGTGTCTTTGGTGTCCACAGAGGCCAGAGAAAAGTGCTAGATACCCCGGTGCTGGAATTACAGGCAGTTGCGAGCTGCCAGACATGGGTGAGAGATATAAGCACTCCTAACCACTGAGCCATCTCTCCAGCCCCTCTTACATTTATTTAGTGTGTGTGTGCCTTCCTGTGTGCACACTTGTGTTCATGCCTGCGTTGTCTCAGAGCCTGTATGAAGGCCAGGGAATCTTGTTGAGGTTGTGTCTCTGTGCTGTATACTGCAGGCTAGTGGTCCCACAAGCCTCTGGATGATTCTCCTGTCTCCACCTCCCATCTTGTGTAGGAGTGTTGGCATACCATATCTAACTTTTAAAATATTTTTTTAAACATTGTTTATTTGGGGGCCGAAGAGATGTCTCAGTGGTTACATGCACTTGTTTTCTTGTAGAGGACCTGAGTCTGATTCCCAGCACCCACATGGTGGTCCATAATCATTCATAACTCCACTTTTCCAGGGGATCTGATGTCCTCTTCTGACCTCTGAGGGTACCAAGCATTCACATGGTGCACATACATACAAGCAGGCAACATACATATAAAACAAAATGAATGAATCTTTTAAAATAAAGCAAAAATGAGATGCTATTTTAAAAATAATTGTTTTAAAAAATGTGTGCTTTGCGTGTATGTGCATGGGTGAAGTACCTTCTGAGTTCAGTAGAGGGCATCAGATCTCCTGGAACTGGAATTATGGATGGTAGTGAGCCTCCTCCATATGGATACTGAGAACCAAAACAGGTCCTCTGCTAAAGCAGTAATTACTCTTAACTACTGAGACATTTCTTCAGCCCCTATATCTGGCTTTTTACGTGGGTTCAAATGATAGAACTCAGGTCATCAGAGGAGACCAGCACCGCTACCCACCAAGCCATGTCCTCAGCCTTTACTGTCTTTCAGACCCTATCACACCCTTAGTAGCAATCCCATATAGTTTTCCTATGGAGAGAAGCCATTTGGTGTTTCCATCTTGGCTGTGACAATTGCCTAATGACGAAAGTCAAGAACAATGATAATCACAAGCAAGACCAGCTGAGTATTCAGACCGGCAGCTGTCTGAGAGCCGGAGGTGTGTCTGTGGGTTTGAGTACCAATGTAGTCAATGTTCCAAGGATTGGAGGGGTGGCTGGGGTTTGCCTTCTGAGAGACGAGATCAAATCCAGACCTATAGCAGCAGGAATTAGTGACACTCAAACCCCTGATGAGAGAGGAGAGACAGGAATCTGGCACAGGTCTCCCTTCTGACAATATACTTTTAAACCACCAGATGCCTTCCACATGTCAAACCTCAGCTGACAGAGCAGCATTCTGAGCCATCCCTGGGGACTGCTGGTCAACAGTCACAGTTGACAGTACTGCTGGCTCGGACCCCACAGCAGAAGTGGTGCCATGGCTTAAATATTTTATAGCTTTTTAGTCTTATTGGCTAAGTCTGAATGGAAGATGGACAAAATAAAGTTACTGCCTCAAGGCTTATGAACCTAATTTATCTGGGCCAGAGAGCCTTGCTAGACACTCCTGGCCTGGTGGCTCTAAAGCTGTGAAAGGGTGATGTATGGAAAGCCCTGTGCTTGGCACATAGAAAACACATCTGCTGTTGGTATACCTATGGCTGTAGACATTGATCTGAGGCAGAATCTCAGGTATCCCAGGCCTGCCTGGAACTCTTTATGTAGCCAAGGGAGAGCTCAAACGCCTGATCATTTTGCTTCTTCCCCAAGGATAGGATTACAGGCCTGTGCTACCATGCCCGTCAGGTTATTTTGGATAAATTATTGTTCATTTTGTGAGGCTCACTGTCTGATCAGTTAACAGTGTTTCTTCTGGGCACATGTGGAATGCTGAACATTGTGCAAGAAATTATCCCACAGATGACATGCAATAGGGGATGCCTATCATTCTGTGTGTGTGTGTGTGTGTGTGTGTGTGTGTGTGTGTGTGTGTAGGCCAGAGGACAGCCTTGGGAGCTGACCAACTATTTTTTGGTTTGGTTTTGTCTGTTTTTGAGACAGAGTCTCTCACTGGCTTGGAACTCATCAAGCAGGCCAGTCTGGCTGGCCAGAAAGTCCCAGCGATCCTCCTGTCTCGGCCTCCAAAATCTCAGTAGACACTGCCACTCTGTGGCTTTTTAACATGCATTCTGGGGGGCACACTCTGGTCCTCATGCATTGAAGACCACTTTACTAACTGAGCTATCTCCTCAGTCCTTAGTTGCTTTGTGTATGGCTGTGATAAAATGCTGGGCAAAGGCAAGCAAGGTCTGCTTTGGTTCACTGTCTGCGGGTGGCCGTCATATAGGGATGCATGAGGTAGCAGGTCACAGTGTGTCCACAGCAGAAACGGGGAGAGACAATGGCAATGCTCATCCCACTTCTCCTGTGTTCTGTTCAGGACCCTTGCCTACCCACATTCAGAGCGACCCTTCCCTCTTCAGCTAAATCTGGAACCCCCCCCTTGCAGGACATGCCCAGAACTGTGTCTCCTAGATGGCTCTAAATGCTATCAAGCTGACAATGAAGCTTAAGCACCACACCACATGATTAAAATTGGGATTCTGTGACTCAAGGAACAAAGGGATGTCACTGGCTAAAGGCTACAATGCAAGCTCTAGCTAGGGGAACAACTTGTCCTGATTTCCTCAGAACTGTCCCTGTTTTAAAAGTCAGAGTCTCAGACCCTGGAATCGCTAGTTCTGAGAAAACCACATGATCAGCCATTTTAACTGTACTTTAACCAAAACCTCCGGATTTATTCTTTTGGAGGTGAGACCTAGACCTGAACAATATTTAACACTCTCCCAAGATGATTCCGATGTGCCCCAGAGTTTAAGGATCTCTGGGATTACATTTCCATTAGGACACTCAAGGTTTACATGCACATACCCGGTTAATGTCAGTGCAGGAGAGAAACATGGAAGAAGAGATGTAGGTACAACCTAACACTAGGAATGCCCCCAGAGTCTGATTGAACCCCCAAGGCTAGTGTGGCCTGGGATCTTTGGATTTCACCCCCAGTTTACTTCTTGTCCCTGTTGCCAGAAAGGACACACTAACTCAGAGTCCCCTCCTGTGGATGGTTTGACACCTTCCAGCCATTCCTTTCAGAGCCGCACATCACAGCCTGTGATGTCGAGATACAGAGTCCATTGTCATGATAGATTGAAAATCCCCACAGAATAGAAGCCCCATTCAGGCTCGGCTGTATTTGGAAGAGTCAATAGACATATGAACGAATGAGGAGGCTGTACTTTTCTTCTTTTTTTGAGACAGGGTTTTCATTTAGTTTGTTTGGACTGACCTTTAATCCAGTATGTAACGGAAGGACCTTAAACTTCTGAGTCTCTGGTTTCTGCCTTCTGTACTCCTGAACATGCAAAGATGAACTCTGACTACCAGGGAACCCAGACAAACCCTTAAAAGAGCCAAGGGCCAAGCTCCTTCCCCAGACACTAGAAGACTGTATCCATCTCCCTGGTCCAGGCCCAGGCGGTGGGAGCTGTGCGTGCGCAGCAGTACCTGGTAACTTTCCTACATTCGGGCTCGTTACTCATCATTAGGAGTCCCGTGTCTGGAGTTTTCCAGGTTATCAAAGCTGCTCCATCTGGGCTGGCCAGCAGGCCCAGATTCCTGTCACCAGTCACCTCCTGCTTTGCCAAGCAAATAGTTGAGTAACCCAGGAAGAGGGTATTTGTTTTTAAACTCACATAATTCAGCCTGACACCCAACACGGAAGCGGTAGTTCTGGCTCCCCCCGGAAGCTGATCCTGGGGGCAGGACTGCCGACTTGCTTTCTTTGCAGTGGAGTTAGTTTGGAGTGGGTGGGTGTCCCTCCCCTTTACTCCCCCGGGAAGAGCTGGGAGTGGGCAGAGCCGGCTGGGTGCGGTCCCACTCACCTCCTCCTCCAACTCTGCAGAAATATGCTTTCGGTCACACCCCTGAGGTTGCTTCTCCAGACCCTGAAGACCTTGTGGGGCTTTTTCTTTTTTTTGTCACAGGTCTATGGTGGAGCTCAGAATCCAACTTGCCTCTGCAGCCCTAGATTGCTCAGTGCTCCAAAGTCCACAAGATTGTCCAGAAAGTGGCGCAGGCTGAATTCGGGTCAGATTCGGCCCGGGATGCTCCTGGACATTTTTTTTTTTTTTTGACATTTCAGTACTAACCATGAGCACCCTCAATGATGGAAAAGCAGATTTAGACAATGGTTTAAACAATGTGCAAACGTGGCATTTCCTGATTAAGAAGTTTGTGTGAAAACCCTGACCTAAAAAAATTGATTTTTTTCTGATTTTTCACAAAAAAAGTTTGCTCATTCTTGCCCTAAATGATGCAGGCTCTTCCACTCTTTCTTAGCAGAGAACAAAGACTGAAGACGAAGACTCCTGGGAAACTGAAATGTCTTTAAGACTTTTCTCACCCATGGAGGAAAGGACAGGAAGCCCACAAGTTCAAGGCCTGCCTGGGCTACATAGTGAGTTCAAGACTAGCCCAGTTACTAGGGTGAGATCCTGTCTCAAAATAAAAAATTAGAGATGGGAAGGAGAAGAGTGTGACTAGGGAGATGGTTCAGCTGGCAAAATGCTTGCCTTGCAAGCCTGAGAACCTAGTTCAAACCTAAGCATCTATGAAAAAAAAAAAAAAAAAAAGCTGAGGAGACAGAGATAGGCAGATTCCTGGAGCTCACTGGTAGCCTACATAGTCTCCTTGGCCAGTGAGAGACCCTGCAGTCCCAAAACAAAGTGGGCAGCTCCTGAGGAATGATGCCAGTCCCCTGGCCCCCAACAGGCACTCATGTACATTTCTACATGTAACCATCTACCCATGAGAGAGAGAGAGAGAGAGAGAGAGAGAGAGAGAGAGAGGGGGAGGGAGGGAGGGAGGACTGGGGAATACTGATCTGTGGCATGTGTGAGATCCTGAGTTTAATCCCCATTGCTAAGGCTGGAGAAATGGCTCAGTGATTAAGAGCACTTACTAGTCTTCCAGAGGACCTGGGTTCAATTCCCAGCTCCCAAATGACAACTCACAATTGTCTGTAATTTCAGTTCTAGGGGATCCAACAGCCTCTTCTGGCCTCCACGAGCACCAGGTACCCACTAGGGAAGGGCACAGACATACATCCAGGTAAAACACTTATACACATAAATGATAAAAAATAAAGAAAAATTTAAAACTACCCAGTGCTGCATTAAAAATCAATATCAGTCATTAGTTTCACAAGTGTCTTAAGAAAATCAGTATAGAAAATGGGGATAGAATATAGCTCCCAATACTGGCAGCTGATGTCACACATTCCCAGCATGCTCATGAAGTAGACATGCTGGTCTGTGGATTTGCTACAGCTCTCTTCTGAACAGACCTTCTTGCCCAGGCGTCTGTGCCCCAGAGGAAGCTGCATCTCAGACATCATTGCCCCCAGGCTTCAGCAGGGCCCTTCTGGCAGCCCTACCTTCCCGGGTTGGAGAAGGGCCAGCTCCAAGCTGGTCTGGCCTGCACTACTTCTGTCCAAGGCAGGCTCTTGTGTGTTCAGAGCCAACTCTCACCAGCGTGTTTTACATATTTTAATTAAAGTACCGCCCTGGGCTGGCAGGGCCTCTGATAGATGGCTGCAATCCGAGGTGCAGGGTTGCAGTGGTGTGAAACATGGCATCCGAGGACTCACTGGTGAATGCGTTGGCTCACACCTCTGGAGGCAGGGCCGCTCCCTTCTGTGAGGAGGCAAGCTTCAGGCAGGTGCCAGTCATATCCCAGAGGCAGCTCAGGCAGGGCTCAGAGACAGGGAAACAGACTGTAGAAATGTACCATGGGTGGGTTCTGAGGACCAGCTGGCTGGTGGGCTCCGGAAGAGTCCGATTCTTGCAGAAACACAGCCCTGTGGACACTCCTTAGCAGTGTCAAATTATGACAAATGGCATGGCTGAAAGTTGCTGGGTGGCAGCTGCCGCATCTCAGAGGGAAGCAGGTATTTTTAGCACCGTGCCTTGGGGGTTCTGGCGCTGGGTTAATTAATCATGGTGAACAGCACCAAGTTTTATTCTTCATCCTCAACCCCGCCCCCCCCCCCCCCCCCGCCCGTCTCTGGTCTTGTTCTCACTGGTATCCAGTCTGGGATACCAGCTGCAGAGTTGGAAACTGCCCAGAGTGGCAGCAGCCTCACCTGGCCCTCACACACCCAGCATGAGGGAAACCCTCTTCCGCCTCTTCCCAGCTGGGCCTGCCCCCTCCCTCATTGCTGCCACCTGCGGCTTCTGCTTACCTCCAGGTACACAGAAAGATCCAGGTTTCCTTTGGTTCTTCCAGCCCATTTCCTGCCCCACACCCATCCCCTAGAACATTATCTCCAGCTCTCAGCCTTCACGTCTCATCATTCTCAAAGCCTCACTTCACAAACCCCTCATTCTGCTGAGCCCAAGGCTTCCTACAACTTGATGCTTTCCTTCATGGACCTGGGGCCAGCCTCTGGCCTTATGAGTTGATTGTTTACTTCACAGTCCTCTTGCAGTGAAATAAATGCTGGCTGTCCCAGAGCAGGACCTTCTACAAATTGTTCTTTCTTTTGAACAGCTATTGCCTAGCTCATAGAACATAGGGCAGGCATGCAATGGATTGTGTCAAGTATATGTATGTATGGGTAGAAAACTAGGTAGATGGATTGGGGGGGGATAGATGAGTGATGACCAGGTGGGTAGCTGGATGGGTGTGTAGGGGAAGCTGTAGCCATGCCTACTTAGGGGCTGGCTACAGGTGTGCCTGACCACGCTTGCAAGGGCGTGGTCAGGATGACATAGTGTGACTGCATTTTCTCTTTTGGTTTCACTTTTGGGCTGCCACGCCGGCTGGCTAGGTTGTTCTGTAAGTAAGGCTTTTCCCTATTAAATACCCTTATATTTCCACTTGGCTCCGTATTGGTAATTTCCCACTATGTGGGTGGGTGAATGGATGGGTGGGTGAAAGCCTGTCTGGAAAAGGTGTTTGTATAGTGACCTCTCTTAGGCCCTTGTAACCATCATGAGAGGCACAGGGCCAGGGGATTCTGGGAAAAGAATTGCTAGAATCCACAGCTATCCCCTCTTCTAGAAATAGCTGCTCATATGCTCTTTGGGACTATGACCTATTGCTCTGAAATCCATTTCCCCAGCATTTTTTTAAACTTGGGGATGAGGAGAGATAGCCACAGCCTGAAAGTTGACTAAGAAGTTCATCTGATGGGGGCTGGAGAGATGGCTCTTCTAGCAGACCCAGGTTCAATTCCCAGCACCCACATGGCAGCTCACAACTGTAACTCCAGTTCCAGGGGACCTGACATCTTCACACTAATGCACATAAAATAAAATTAAATAAATTAGATTAAAATTCATCTGAGGATTAAGCAAGGTCTTTTCTTAACATTACACCCACTCTTTGTGGAAGACAGAGCTGGCTGCCTGACCTCCTCTTTGTTTGTTTGATTACAAATCCCCAATTGGTTCTGATATTGGGAGGCCTGTGTATCAGGGGAACTGGCTTGAGTCCAGTCCAGGAAGAGAAGAATGACGGTGTGAGCCAATTTTGGGTCAGAAATCAACTATGGCTGTGTTAGAGCCAACTGTGGATTAGAAATGGCTGGGAATGCCTTTCTAACAGGACACAAGGAGCTTCTGGTTTCTTAGGGTTCTGTGACTTGACTAAGAAGTGACGGGAGAGATGGGACTGGGTGTCTCCTCTAGTTCCCCAAAGGAAGGACATGGAGGAGGGGGAGGGAAGCTGTGTGGTTTCCATTCCTGAGGTGTCCAGGTCAAGAAGAAATGGTTTTCAGACCTCAAGTCACACATTATGCTCAAACTCAGTAGCCTTTAAGGCATGCCATCTACAAGCCTTGCCCCTTTCTGACTGAACTGGACTCTCAGGGGGTGAGGCCTGGTCTCTGTGAAGTTGCTACATCTCTGATGTCTCCCTGTCATCTTGAGTCACAGGGAAGCTGTGACAAGCTGAAAGAGACTGGGGCTAGGGGTCCTCCTGACAATGGGATTCAAGGTCATGCATGCTTTGCTAGGTCTAAATTCCTTTCTCTTGATACCTTGAAGGGAATAGATAGATCAGCAGTCCTAATTCCTAAGACATATAGGAGGGTAGGTGGCATGCAAAGCCAGGCCTGACTGTGGAACTTCCTGGCACAGGGGAACTCTCAGAACTTACATATTCAGTGTGAGTCACTGTCCGAAGGCTCAGGAGGCCATAGACGTGGTGACAGCCCCAGCTCTCAGTTTTCTGTCGCTCGTAGGATAAGGGGAACCCCTCTGGTTCTGAGAAGCAAACTGGAGCCTCAGTCAAAAGCACCAGAGGAATTGAGAAAATGCTCCCAGTGTTCACCTCTTCCGCCATTCCCTGTGTGAAACAAAGAGGCAAAGAACGAGCGAGGAGGTGGAGAGGGAGAGGAAGGACAGCAGAGGATGAGACTGGAAGGGACACATTTTTGTCCTTCTTTTCACTAATCCGGGAAACATTATTTATTGAACCCAGTGTGTGTCTAACACGCACCCCTAATTAACTACACTACAGATTCCATGCTGTTTCCATTAAACCCCTGACCACCACCCATTCTTTGGTGGAATTCTGAGGCTGCGGTTTCTGTGAAGGCCAGTAGGTGTCAATGTGTCAGCAGAAAAGCCAGGGGTGCCTTGCGTTTGAGAGCCACCTATAGAAATTCCATTTCTTCCAGTTATCTGAGTGCCATTGTGTGCAGGGCAGCAGGCAGAATACCTGATTGTGAACAGCTCCAGGAATACATGGTCTCTGTTTGCTGGAGTTTACTGTGCCTAAGGATCCTGGAAGAACCAGGTAACAGTCGTTAGTGACAGAAGGAGGGGGAGGCTATGGAAGGCTATGTGGGTGGGGGGGGGCTTTGAACACTGGAGTCAGCAGAGAAGCCTTCTCCCACCTCAGAGCAGGGAGGTGGCTGATCTGGGGGCCATAGAGAAGCTCCCAGCTCAGGCCCTACTGACTCCTAGAAAAGTAGGTACTTTTCCCATCAACATTCCTCCTCAGTAATTGGAGTTTCTTGAAATTCAAAATCCCACCTTCATTTATCTACAACTGTCCCTGCAATATGCCCTCTCAGACGACTGCACGAGGCCACTAGGTATTCTACCTGCATCTCAGAGAAGGCAGCAGCCCTCATTGTGGGGCCTGTGGTGCTAGAGCCGGCTTATCCAGGCTCAGGAGGGTTCATTTGGTTCCTGGAGACAGCAAGTTGGTAGCTTGAAAATTATCCATGCTGGGAGTATTTACACGATGGAAATTGGCAGCATCTGCCCATCAGAGATTTATTTTTCTCTCCCAGAGAGCTGTATGCCACTGCTCTCAGAAACTCCGGAAAGGAAACAGGCTCAAGGGAAAGGTGTTCTCTTAATGAGACATCGCTTCCAAGGGGTGAAGCCGGGACTCCAGTGCAGGAGGGTGGGTGATGGGTGCTCAGAGATGAGAGACCTAACAGCCTTTGAGGTCACTTGGATGTGAAGGAGTCTAACTTGATCCCAGGAGGCTTAACCTGTGTTGTTCTGCAGTGACAAATAAAATACCAGACGCTGAGAAATCTACAAAACAACAACAAATGAATTTACTTCTTTAGAATTCCATAACCTGAGACATCCAGGACCACGGTGCTGGTGTCTGGTGAGGACCTTCATGCTGTACATCCCATGTGGAAGGCACCCATGGCAGAAAGGCAAAGATGGGAGGAGACACCAAAAGGGGCCAAGCAGAAATTTTATGATAAGGGACCTAGTCTAGAGATGGCAACATCCATCTCCGACATGCTGTTCCCTAAAGCCCCCACTTCTCAATACTGATAGGATGACAGAGTTTCAAAATGAATTGGGAGGGGACAGACACTCAGACTATGGCACTAGACGCTGCTATGGCTGCTGCCCCAGGTAGGGTCATTTGTAGGACAGCACAGCAGGAAACAGCTTGGGTAAAAAGGTAATTTATCTAGTGCTAGATGGATTGTCTTTGAGGCTGGTTGTTGGGGAGATGGTTATGTTTGGAGCCCTGGAGGGGGGGTCTGGGCAAGAGGTTGCAATTTGCAAAGGCAGAGGTTTGCTCTTGACTGAGCCACATGTGGTTAGAAACTATAGTATGTTATGATAAATCTTCCCACCAAAATCCGCCTGAGCCCCACTGCCACGTGTGAGCTTTATGCCAGCCGCCCGCCTGAGTTAGGCCCAAATGAATACACAGAAACTTATATTAGGTACAATGCTGCTTGGCCAATGACTAGGACTTCTCATCTGCTAGCTCAGTCTTAGTTATCATAAATCTATATATGTTATAAGACTTATCGGACTCCTTATTGGCATCCCTCCTTGCCAGTGGCTCATATCCTGCCACTGGAGGAGGCAAACGGGAAAAGAGGGAGGCTTCCTGTTTCTCCTTCTTTAAATATGAGTCTTCTTACTATGTCACTTCCTGCCTGGATCACCACTTCTCTACTACATTTCCCAGAATCCTCTTTGACTCCTAGTCCTGCCTAACTTACTGTCTCATTGGCCAAACAGTATTTTATTTAACAATCAATAAGATAAACATACACGGAAGTACTTCCCCCATCAATAGTAACCAGGCAAAACCACAAGATTTACCCCTATACATTGTCCCCCTTTCTTATTTGCCACTATCCAGGTATATTGAAGAGCATGCACTTATTCATACTTGTTCCTTAGTTCCAGAACCCAGCGAGCACCCGGGAAGCTTTTAGTGAATAAATACGAATGGCTCATTTTTATCCGACAGGTATTTCAGTGGACCACACTTCAAAAGCAAGCACATTTACCACAAGAAGCTCATCTAAGCATTCTAGCACCGTTGAAGGAATATGCATTTGAGATTGGAATACTCCTTTAGCATCTTAGAGCTTGTGGTGGATCATCCATCATCTCTTATGATGACCTTGTCTTACTGGCGAGGCTGCATGAAGCCCAGATACCAGGCCATAAAACCACCCATGCTCCTTGTGAGGTAGGGGGCTGCTCAGTCTCGGCAGTCTGTGAACCTGACCTGGCCTGCCTTGTCTTGGCCAGTTTTTTAAACTCTCTGGGATTTGGCTTGCCCTTGGGATTATAGGAACACGTGTACTCTGGTTCTGAAAGGAGGGGAAGAGAAGCTTCACCTCAGGAGACTTGGGAAGGGCAGGTAAAACTGTAGGCTATCAACCAAGGAAGTTGCAATATGCAACGTAGTGAACTGGCTCAGTTCCTTCTGATTGGCTGAAGGGTCTTGATGTCACAATGAGATGGGTCTATCCACTCCAAAAGATAGTGCCTCTAGCTCCCAAATCAGTTGGTTTCTTGGCTTCCTCTCTGTAGGAGGAGATGATGGAAGCCCTCTTTCAGGCAGAGTCCATTCTTATGAAGGTGAATACCTTACAGGGCAAGAAGATGGTGGAGAACGGGCTCCAGTCTGGGGACCTTTCCCTGTCTCCGTCATGGCCCTCCTGCCTCCCTCTGCCTGCCGACTTGGAGATCCTGCGGCAGAAAGTGACCACGGTGCAAAGGGAGCTGGAGGACTTCAAGAAGGAGGCTCTGAAGGCCATCGGTTACCTGGAGGAGGCCTTCTGCGAGATGAACGGCGTCCTGGCACAGCAGGGGGAGCAGGCTGCGCGAGTGAAGCAGCGATTGAGGGAGGAGGAGGACCGTGGCGTCGTTCGCAACAAGGTGCTCACCTTTCTCCTGCCCCGGGAGAAGCAGCTTCGCGAACACTGCCAGCGTCTGGAGAAGATGCTGGTCATGATCCACGAACCGCTGCTAGTCACGAGCAGGAAGAGCCAGGCAGACTGAACGGCCTGCACGTGCGCCTGTGCTGCCGGGCAACTGGAAGATTGTTTTATTTTTATGGAAGGACAAACGCTAAGTTCCCATTTATTCCCCTTTCCCTATTTTTATTGCTTTCCTGCTACCAAAATAACACCATGCAGAGAGGGAAAAAAAAAAAAAAAGACCTCAATATGGTTTTTTGGGTGAAGTTCCATTTATCCAGCCTCGTCAAGGAAGGAGGCCCAGACACTAAGTCAGACCTGTAACCTTCACCTCGAACTGTTTCCTGTTTGTAATGGTACAGTTGCTTGGATGTGTAGCATTTATTTTTCTTGTATATTCTTAAAACCAGTTGTGTTGAACAGATTTACCTTTCTTTTAATGACTCCAGGCTTTTGTGATTTATGACTTAACCATTGGTTTACGGAGTCCGGTCAATGTGTGATCTACACGGAGACAGGCCAGGGGCTTAGTGAGGGGGATTGCCCACATCCTGAAATAGCCTCAGATGGCTACATTATGTAATTTCTGACCCCACTGCTTGATTTTTTCAGTCTTCTGGCATCGTTGGGACTGTTGTTTGCCTCTTTTCCTTATTGCTTTTGTTCAACTCTGCTTCCTCTCCTTTTAGCCCCTAGACTGCTACTCCGTGTGGTAGACCCTATTAGGGCTCCAGAGTAGAATGCTCTGATCTCCAGGGCACCGGAGGTGTCTCCTATAAGATGGCACAATAAAACAGTGACACTGATGCCTGTATTTGACTCAAGGAGGGAGCAGGAGTTGCTAGGGTGTGTAGTCTTTTATGAGACAATGAACCCCTGACCCTCTGCGCCCACGCTCACCTTCTGAGGGCAGGACAATGCTGTTTTCATATGGTAAAGGGACCTCTGGAAGCAGAGCGCTGTCCTCTATGTTTTCTCCATGTTAATGGATGACTAGTGCTCCAAGTCCAGGCCACTTGTGCTTACTTAACATCTTGCAGTCTCACAAATCCCTGAACCAATCAGACTGTTTTTGGGCTGGTCTCTTTGTGATACTGGAACAATCACATGTGACAGGAGCCATTAGCAGTCACAGTGACTTGTGTTTATAGTCAGCCTGTTTCACTGATTCATATTATCTATCTATCTATCTATCTATCTATCTATCTATCTATCTTATCTATCTATCTATCTATCTATCTATCTATCTATCTATCTATCTATTTTGGTTTTTCAAGACAGGATTTCTCTGTAGCTTTGGAGCCTGTCCTGGAACTCCCTCTGTAGACCAGGCTGGCCTCAAACTCACAGAGATCCTCCTGCCTCTGCCTCTGCCTCTGCCTCCCGAGGTGTTCACTGGGATTAGAGGTGTTCGCCACCACTACCTGGCCTGATTTATATTGTTTCTCTGGTCCTTCCCAAATGCTGACACACATCACCCTGAGGGGGCGGAGGTCTCTAGTGCAGACCTTGTAGCCTGGCTCATACCTTCTGAGCTACTGCCACCACCTCATTTGCCCTCTTCTTTTATTCACTAGACTCTCTCAAATAAGATGCAATTATCTGAATCCCCTCAAGCTGGCCTTCACAAAGGACCATGTGACCCATGATTAAGCACAATACCTCCCCATCAACCGTCTGCCTAGAAGGGTTGTATCTCCACTCTAACTCCAGGCAGCTTCTGCTCTGGTTTAGCTGAAGCAGCCACTGTGTTAATTTAGCAACAGTAATATTGACAACCTTGTAAGAGCTTGGAGTCACCAACCACAGTGCATTCCCTGACACACTTCACTTTAGGGTTATGAGGAAACGGAGACTCAAGTGGAGTAAATTGCCCAAGATCAAAGCTGGCGGACTTGGGATTTGAACCCAGGACCATCTTACTCTTTTAGAGCCTGTTCTCTTCCATCCTGGAGTGTTTTGGAAAGCTTTATGGATGTCTGATACATGCTTCCAGTGTGGGTGAGATGGTGCTGAAATTGCTGAGGTTAATGCTGGGAGAAGGGAGTGTTTCCTGGAGGGGATTCTTAGACCACTGAACACTGGAGACAGGCAGACACAGACAGACACAGAGGCAGGGGGAGAGACAGAGACAGATGAAAGAGGAGACAGATGACACAGAGACAGATGGAGAAAGACACATGAGAACACACACACACACACACACACACACACACACACACACACACACACACACGAGTTTTCCAGTGTAGTGTGGAAGAAGAGCTTGATGGTTAATGGAGGTCTGCCCTATGTAGAGGAAACAGATCTAAAACAAGGAAAGGACTCGAGCATCCTGCAGGTCCAAGCTGCCATGCACTTGCCCAGCGGACATGCTGTGTGTGGTGGCCGAGGGGGGGTTCTGAGAAGAGTTTAGGCAATTGGTGGCACCAAGGACACATCTGCAACCACCTACATTGGTATCGATCTGACCTTTTGAGGGTCCTTGATAGCTGGAGGCACAACCAGAATGTGGGAGGGGCCAGAAGATCCTAGGGTGGGGACAAGAGAGAAGGACTTGGGGACCTTGGCAGAGACAGTTTTTAGGGAAGGTCCAATCATGAAAGACTACATTTGTGGTCTTGAGGGGCATAATAAGTTTCACTTCTGCTCAGGTTAAGTACCAGTTGAGGATAAACACAGAAGACAGGCTAATGGAGACAGAAATGTCACCTTTAGAGCTGACAACTTGTTTGAGATGGTGGTTTAGGATCTGTCAGTCACATCTGGCTGAAACCTTTGTCCCTGAACCTGATGTCATCTTCAGGCACAGTGCAGGTAGTGGTGGACAACCGGGGGTCCCTCAAAGGGCTGCATCTGTGGACGTGTAGGATGATCTGTGTGGCACAGAACTCTTGGGAGAGCAGAAGTGGTTTGTGCTGGGTGAACACCGCTCCTTCTCCAAACTCACTAGGTTGGATGCCTTCCCCTTTCTCTGGGCAGGAAGAGGTGAAAAGAGAGGCCAAGGATGTTATCTGAATATTATTCTCCCATCGTGAAAGAGGCTGGTGAGTAAGCAAGGAGGAGGGTTCAAGTGAAAACATCTAACCCTGTTAGGTAGCAGTCATGACAACATATAGATGACTTCGTGAAGCAGACCCACCTTGCATAAGAAACAAAAATGACATTGGGTGTTATTATACATCTGGACTGAGGGTTGCCTCAGCTGATCTGGGATGAGGACATTTTAGAGAAAAACAAACGGGGGGGGGCGGGGGAAAACACTTTCACATTTAAAAGTTTCTGGGAAACTAGCCTCAGAGCCCTTGCAATAGCCTGCCTGACAGACTATCTTTGCTTCTTCCCTGGGGCCTCTGTCCTCACCAGATGGTTTCTGCTAACAATGTGATTTATGGTCAGAGCCCTGGATCGTGCTGTATCAGTTTGACCTCTAGGGGAGCTGCAGGCTGTGGAACTAAGGTTGGCAGCTGCTTTCTGCCTAAGAGATAAGCCACCAATAAAAACTTTGGACACTAATACTCAGAGGCCCCGACCTGGTCAGCACTACTTGACCTACGCTACCACACACTGTTGCGGAGAAAATGAAGCATGCATACAAATCATGCATGCAAATGTGCCACCAGGCCAGCTGGAAGCCTCCAGGCCTCTCCTTGACTCTGTCTTCTGGGTCTTTTCTGGTTTGAAATTGTTCTCCCACAGTGCTACACAGCAACCACAAGCATGGCAGCTTTTACTAAGTTTTGAAGTTCTTCTAGTGTGTCCTAGAACCTGAGAGTGTGATCCAGGGAGCCACAGCAGAGTCAGTAATGCTCCTGTTGTGATGTCATGAACTAGGCACTGCTAGTCCCATGGCAGACGAAGAAACCGAGGCACAGAGAAGTTTAGTGACGTGTCTAGGAGTCCCTAGTGACACCACAGAGCTTGCCCTCTTTGCTTCTGTCCCACGGTAAGGGAAAGAGATTGGAGAAGAGGCGTGCAGCATGGGTCCTGTCCTATGGTGGGAAGAAGTGGAAACCAAGGGCTGGGAACTTGGAATGGGTGCAGCGGTAAATCTTCATGCTGTGGGTACTCAGACCGGCTCCCTTAACTTGCTCCAGCCTTATCTGCCTCTTGCCTAGGCATCACCCTGGAAGTCACAGGATGCTCAGGAAACACTGCAAAATCAGTCCTAAAATAGGCAGACACTCATTAGAGATGTCATTACCACCAGGGTGACCAAGCTGACCTCATTTAACTGAAACTGTCCTATTTTAAGACTGCAGATCCCACACGCTAAGGGCCCTCTGGGTGCTGAGCAGGCAGGGACAGTTGGTCTTCTAGCAGCTGATGGGGAAGCACTTGTGAGGATCCAGGTGAGGCTGGGGCAGGATGAGTCCCAGAAGGGCAGAGCAGGAAACAGGGTGTTGGTGGTTTGTGCTGGCTGGCGACCCTCTGTGCAGTTTGTCCAACCATAGGAAAGCCTTGCTTCTCTTCATTTCCTCTCCCCACTCTAGGTGTTTCTCCACAGCTCAGGGTACTCAGAAAGAGGCCTTTTCTATGTAACTTTGGAGCTCCTGGGAATACCTTGGGCTTCTGATTAAGTGATACTTCATAGATGAGACCTGGTCCTGGAGGATAGAGAAGACAACCCTTCATCCCAAGGAGAGACAGCTCGAGACTGGGGATGCAATCCAGTTGGTGGAATATTTGGCTAGCATGCATGAAGCCCTGAGTTTGCTCTCTGGTACCATATACATTGGGGATAGTGGCAATTCCCATAATGCCAGCGCTGGAGAGTTCAAGGTCATCCTCAGCTATATAGGGAATCCAAAGCTAGCCTGGGCTACACAGACCTTATGTTTTTGCTTTATTTTTTTTTAAAGAGATGGCTTGCTGCCTCTCACTCCAGCTTTTCTCCTGGCTGTGAATAATGCAGCCCTACTGCTCACTCTCTGAGGTTCTAGGGCCAACAGGATACAAAATAACAGAGAGTTTTCTTGCCAATAGTGGAGTTCTCAAAGATGTCCTAGGAGCTGTGCTTCTCTGCTTGCCTTCCCAAGCATCCCCAGTAGTCAGAGGCTATAGTCACTTAAACATCATTTCATCAAGTGAAACCCTCAGCAGTTAAGGGAGCCCTCCCCATGACCCGGGGGTCTCCATCCGCAGCAATCTGGCAGGTCGTTGTGAATGGTACAATGGCTGGAAAGCAAGGAACAGAAAGAAATACAGCCATGAAACATGCATGGAGCCTTGGGTTTGATCACCTGCACCCTATAAACTGGGTATGATGGTGCATGCTTGTAAATCCCAGAAATTCAGGAAGCTGAATTGAGAGGAACGTTGAGGGTTCAATGCTGGCCTGCATAATCTGGCATGCTCGCAAACAACTCTGGATACATAGTGAGACTCTGTCTCAAAAGTAAGAAACACACAAAAAAAATTTTAAATCGATTACGTTGAGTGACCACCATCACTTCTGAGAAATCTCAGGGATTTGGAGGTGTTCTAAGACATTCATTGTCCAAGTGTGTGCTAGAACACAGGGGACAGAAATGTCAAGAGGAGATAATCCCCCAGTCTCCCTTCCAGCCTGGAAGGGCCTCTGACCAGGTGATGGGACATCACATGACTGGGTGGCCCAGGCTGTCAGACGGTCTTATGCTTTTCAGGACTCCTGTCTTGTGCCTTCAGAAGGCATCGCTGTAGGGTGTTCTCTGATGCTGTCCAGCTCACCTCTTCCTTCTGATTCCACAGCAGAGAGGATCAGGCTAGACAAGCTGTCTTCGCTCAAGCACTATTCAGTTCCTGCGCAGCCTGGGGCCCTCAGTGCTCACCCCATAGCACCTTCCACAGTGCCATCAATGCTCTATGGTTCTGTGCTGTCAACGCGATCGCCACTAGCCATTTTGGCTACTGTGCATTTGGAACGTGATAGATTTAGGGAACTGAATTTTAAATTTCTTTCATTTGAATCAGCACCCCCCCCTTCTGCACCCATTGTTGGTGGTTATAGCCTCAGAGTCTCAACTTACTTATTTCCCTTGCCAGGGTAAGGAAGTTTCTTTCTAGGCTCACTGGGTAGAGTAACATAGAATGTAGGCATGGCAAGAAAGTTCACTACAAATTATAAGTACAGTTTGGATTGCCAACCTGGGAAGATAGCTGTGTTTCCTGTCTTGGGGACTCCTACTGGCTGTATATCACAGAAATGACTGGATGGCCCAGAGTGCAGGAAATAGAAGCATGAGGTTCTATATGGGGAGGTAGAAGTGCCATGGCAAGAGAAAGGTCCTACCGGACTCTGGATTTTCCAGCCCACCCCAGTGCTGGACTGACTGGAAAGGGAGCTTGGGAACCATTTCCTGAGGGGTTAGGAGGTTGAGTGTTTCTATCTCTTCCTTGTCAGTCCCTCCTTTTTCCTCACTGGAGTCACACCAGCAAACACAGCAGAAGGGTTTTTTAAAGAGCCAGCCAGCCTGCTGCCTGTCAATCAACCATCACAGCAAAGCTCACTAGGGCTGAGGATGAGAACCGGTGTTAGTGGGCCAGAATGGGGGATCAAGGAAGAGCTATAAAGTGTGATGATCAGAGCTTGGTAGAAATGACCCCAGAAGTGGCACACTGGGAGCAAGCAGAAGGGTTTCTGGTATTCGTCCTCACAGGCCATCCGATGAACCATGTGACCTGCGAAGAGCGGCCACTTTGGTATACAGACACCCACCTCCTGGGAAAGGCCTTCAGAGGAGCCCATGCAGTGAGGCTTCTGTGTATCTGAGGCAAGGAGACAGGGCTCGTCCTTGAGTCTTGGAGCGAGAGACACTGGTTGTGGTGTCCTTGTCTATCACCATCCCAGATGGTTATTGCTTCAGGAGGGGTACAGCCCTATTTCTGAGTTTGACAGTTCTGGGGAGTCAACCACGTCTCCACTAAATAAGTTAGATCTCTCCAGGGTAGATCAATATTTAATGTGGGGCTTAAAAAGACTGACTCAGGAAATGAGTTTAAAAGCGGAGAATTTGCCTTAGGTAGCAATTTCTGAAATACAGTAGCGTCAGGGGACAGATTATTCAAACCCCAGCCATGCATGGTATAAAAACAGTTGAACAAACCGAATTCTACTCTCTGTCATCAGCGACTCTGAATTCCCTGTTTCTGTACTGGACTCACAGGGTGGACTGACGAGTTAGAAGAGAGCTCTGAGAGTGGCCACTCCAGGGATGGCTGACTCCTGTCCAGCTGCCTGCAGCCACGCCTGTGGTAGACATCACTAATCGATCCCAGCACTCTCTCCTCTTGAACCAAATGCAGGTTCATCTCCAGGCAGCCACCATCTACTGATGAGAGTAGCACTTGGTGTGACATCTATTTTTCATCCTTACTAAATACATTTTTTTTTAAATTGAGCAGAGGCTAAAGCACAAGGCTACATACTGAGCTCATGACCAATACAGGACTGGTGTTTAGCTCTCTCTCTTTTTCTTCTTTTAAGATGGTTTTCTTGCAGGAACGTGTTAGAGACTGAGGCTTCACCGAAAGAACCGCTTATTACTTAGGGGCTTTCCCTGAGAGACATTGACCATTTTGTTCTAGAGATAAAATTATGACATTTTAGGGCTGAAGAACAGCTTAGAGATCATCTAGTTTCTCCCTCTCCATCCTGGGGAACTGAACACCCAGAGAGGTCAAGCAACTTGCTTGGAGTGGTGGAACTAGGTACCCTTTCCTCCACATGAACAATCTGTCTCCCAAGTCTAGGGCTCTCATTTGGACACAGATGAAACTTCCACTTTCTATATAAAACCAGTAACTAAGACTTACAAAAGTCTTATTAAAGAAATGCAAACACATAAACTGAAGACCTGGAGATGGCTCAGTAGTTAAGAGCACCTGCTGCTCTTTCAGAGGACTCAGGATTCCATTCCCAGGCCCCACATGGTGGCTCACAACTATCTGTAACTCCAGTTCCAGGGAATCTGACACCCTCTTCTGACCTCTGTAGGCACCAGGCACACATGTAGTGAACATACGTACATGCAGGCAAAACATTCATATACATAAATAAATCTAAAAAAAAAACGTTTAAAAAACAGAGAAACACATGATTTGATGACTCTTCTGAAATTTCACCTTGCAGGATGTCGGCATGGGAGGATCATTGAGTATATTAGGCTAGCCTGGGCTACACCATGAGTTCCAGGACTATGTGAGAGCTTGTCTCAAAACAAAAAAACTAAACAAAAGAAACATTTCATTTTAATACTATACTCTGACATTTAAGATGTATCCTTAGGTTTACTTTTCTGATTATATTTTGGTTGATGCCAAAAGAGTGGTTTCTATTTCCTTAATATTAACTGGGAATCTAGGTTTATGCCGGGCTATAGAGGATTAGTAAATGTGTGTGTGTGTGTGTGCCCACACATGGAAACCACAGGAGGGCAGCTGGTATCCTCTCTCTCTCCACCTTAATACTTCAGGTAGTCTCTTTCTGAACCTGGAGCTTATGTTTCCCAGGTAGGCTGGCAGCCAGCAGGCCCCAGCCACACTCCTACCAGCAGTTCTGGACTTAGAGGCATGTGAGGCCACACCCCACTTGTCACAGGCACCTGAGGCCACACCCTGCTTGTTACATGGGTGGTCATATCTTAACTCAGTTCTAATGTATGCACAGAAGCAATCTTGCCCACTGAACCATCTCTCCACTGGGCCATCACTTTTGTGCGGAAATCCTTTTCATGTTTGTCTTGTTTTGTGGGGGGTAGAAAATGATAGTTTCTAAAGCAGGAGAAAAGATACTTTTCTTCTAAGGTGAAGAGCTGGGTGAGTGACTTTATAGTTCTAGGTTTGAGAACAATGTTGTACTCTCTACTTCCTGATCTATGAAATGACAAGAACAATACTTGTTCTCCGAACCTCAGAGGCGGGATGTGGCGGCCAGAAGGCATGAGGCCTATGAACAAGTTTTGAGAGGGGAGGGGCTTATGGAGACAGGCAAGGCAGGGTTCAGAATCAGGCCACTGAGCCTGGGCTGTCCGCAGTGAGTGTGGGGAGGCGTGGAAGGAGAAAGACTCGAAGTCCAATTGGAGCAGCAGTGAGAATTCTCATGCTCTTCTTATGCTAGATACTCCTGTCAGATTAGAACCAACCTGTCTCACTGTTGGAGACACTGTGACATTAGAGAAATGGCAGCCCAAAGGGATACTACACTTTAAAAAGTCCTCTTTCCTGGATTTGCCATCGGGAATTATTTTTTAATGCTACTGTCCCCGTATCCAACTTCAAAATATACATGATATTTATATTGCCTCTGCTAAGCATATATTTTTATTTTATTGCTTACGATGTGGGTGACATTTGGTTATTGAATGTCTGGAGAATTGGACCCCCCTTTTTTATTCTTCCTTTTGTAAGTGATGTATTAATCTTTACATGAGGAATGAGACAGGCACACATAAGCATTCACACTCACACACACACACTAATCACATTGCCATTTTATCTCACTTTGCGGGTGCGTGGCTACATTTATAAGAGCCGACAGATCTGAAATAGGTGGTCTGAACTGATTCAGGTGGGAGCAACGAGGCCAGCAGCCTCCTGGGGAATTGGTGAGGGGAGGAAGAAGAGTGAGTCTTTTGTCTTCAGCTTGTGAAGGACACACCAGGCAAGGAGCACGGAGCACAGAGGCAAGCATCGTAAGTGCAGGCTGGAAGAGACCCTGGGGACATCTTTATATGTCTATAAAATACAGACATATGCTTTATAGATATTTTATATCTCCTATATCCATATATCTATATAGCACCTCACATAATTTTTGATCCTGAGCTCAATAAATGGTTATTGAATTAAAGAACAAAAGGCAAGTTATACAAACCATCCATGGAGGTTGTGCCTGAAGAACACTCTATATACATTTCCTCTAAGTCATCCTACCAAGTTATTTCATTTTAGCCATTTTTTAAAAACACAGGAAACAGGGCTCTTCAAACAAGTTAAGCATAGGATTCTTATATGGCCCAGTGATTCTACTTTCTTTGGGGAGTTGATCCAAAGGCAGGTTGAATGTAGGTGCTCAGACAGACAACTGCACATATATGATATATCTGCTCTATTTCCCTAATTCAATGTAGAGTGTCCCAGATATTCATCCACTGATAGTGAAGAAATCAACTGTGGCACACATACCATGGAATATTATTCAGCCATAAAAAGAATAAGGATAGATGCATATTATATCTTTGGTGATGTAGCATGCACACATACACACATCTTTGAAAACAATATCAATCGGCTACACATAAAAGGTCAGACATTCCATTTATATGAAATGTCCAGAACTGGTGGTCAGGAAACAGATGGTCATTGGTTGCCAGGGGCTAGCAGGTACGAAGGAGAAACGAGGAGTAGCTTCTAAATGTGACTTCATTCAGAAATAACTAAGTATTTAGGGGCTGGATATAGGTAGCGATTTTATAACACCATGGATGTGCCAAATGACACTCAATTGTCTAGTTTAACATGATTACGATTGCTCAAGGTGGCATGTAGTTGTCATCCTGGCTAATCAGAAGCTGAGGCAGGAGGATTACTTGAGCCCAGGAATTTGAGAGTGTTCTTCGAAACTGTCACAAATGTGTTAAGTTGGGAACACAGACAGACACGTTAATGTCTCTCTACAATGTTAGAATTTACTGGATAATAAAGTCACCAGGTGCTGCAGTTTTGATGGTGGCAAGTTGCTGTATAATCCCAGCGATTTGCTGTACAATCCTGCCTACCTAGGTAATCTGGCTGAGGTGAGTGCAGGCTCTTTGACTCCAATCTTAACTAATTAATTAATATCAGCTTTCATTTCACACAACACACAACAAGTATATCTATAGTTACACATCTGTGCAGTTTGCAGCATGAATACAAGCTTAAAGAGGCTACAGCTGAGCTCAGCAGTGGGATGAGGAAGTCTGAACTGATGAGATAACAAATCAGACTGGTGCCAGGAACAGCCCCTGGAGCTGCTGGAGTCAGGGTTTGGGGTGTTGTAGCTGAACTGGGTCCAGAGTGGAAAACCACAGGTCAGCTCTAGACAGGTGAACTAGCGGATGGGTAGACAGTCAATGACTGCACCCATAGAGGGAGACAGCATGGGGCTAGCGCCCCAGGGACAGTCCTCTGCTTGTTAGTCCTTGGCACACACACCAGGTATCTGGTAATAAGCTGATGTGGTATTGTACCATCAGCGTTAGGCATCCATGACTCTATGGACCCAGGTACCATGTGTCTGAGGAGTTCTTGGCCCTGGTTTCCCTGATGTAATTTTAATATGTTCGTGTGTCCCTACAGTCTCAATTAACCCAATAAAATTATAAGGCAACTTCTTTTTGACTCCCAGGCCTGTGCTGGTTGGGTTGCACCTGGCAGAGGGTATAGCTTTGTGTCCACCCCAGAGCTGCAGTTATAGTACTGTATCAAAATGGAGGTTAAAAAAAAAAAACAAAACTGCTTGGGAGATGGTGTCTCTAAGCCTGAGAAAGCACTGTTCCATACATAAGGGGTAACTGAGAGATGGCGAGAACAACTGCACTCCATCTAAAAACAAACAACAAACAAATAAATCTAGGAAACACCCTCGCTACCCCCCCCCCACACACACACATACACACACACACACTCCACCAACATAAAAAAAAAATACTGTAGGTCAGTGGTTCTCAACCTGTGGGTCTTGACCCCTTTGGGGTCACAGTGGTCGATCGAGATCATCAGAAAACACAGATATTGACACTACATTAGATTACCCAGGTAGGCAGGATTAGGTAGCAAGTTACTGCCATCAAAACTGCGGCACCCTGTGAGTTTATTGTTAATCAATAAATTCATAACAGTAGCAAATTACAACTATGAAGCAGCAACGGTTGGGTGTCACCATGGCATGAGGAACTGTGTTAAAGGGTCATAGCATTAGGAAGGTTGAGAACCACTGTCCTAAATCTAAAGATGTAGTTCAATACTGCTTGCCTGGCACACGTGAGACCCTGGGTTCAATACCCAGTACCACAAAACCAACCAACCAACCAACTCCTAAAAGGTGAGTTTTAAGTTTTGTGAATTTGCCTTGCCTCAGTTAAAGGCACGGTGGTGATGGTGGGGGGCAGTTGGGAAGATGACTCAATGAGTGAAGTGCTTGCCTTGAAAGCAGTGAGGACCCGGGGTTTATCTCCTGAACCCTTGATTTAAAAAGAAAAGCCAAGCATGCAGTGTGTGCCTGCAATCCCAGCGCTGGGAGGTGGAGTCATGCAGATCCCTGGGGCTTTCTGGCCAGCTGGCTTAGCCTACTCGGTGAGTTCCAGGTCAGTGAGAGACACTGTCTAAAAGAAAAATTGTAGCTGGTACCTGAGGAATGACACCTGAGACTGACCTCTGACGTCCACATGTATACACCCAATAAACACAATTATAGTGGAGGAAAAAAGCAGTAGCGGTGACAGCTGAGTTCAGAGGACACTATAGGTGATTAGACTGAGAGTCTGAATTACCTGTCATCCTATGTCCCTTGCCATCAGCGCTGTGCCCTTATAGACCTCTTTCACTGTAACTTCCACCAAAGGTCCTTTGGCCAATGGTATGGTTTGCTGAATGCAGTTACAGAGGGGACTGAAAAGCCCAGGACTTAAATATCATTGCAAGAACAAGCCTAGGCTAACCTTCTGGAAAGATGAGAGACCACATGGAACAAAGCCAGGCTCTCCCATCCAAGGCATTGTAGACCAGCCAGCCAGTCTACCAGTCGACTGTAGACACATGACTGAACTGGCCAATAGTAGCCTGGTTCATGTCTGCAGAATCTCCCAGGCAGCTGGGAACTGTTGTGGATTATTAGTTTAAAATGCATTACATTTGTTTAAGCTGTGGACTATTTGCTTAATGATCCAAAGATGTGTTGCATTCTTTTATGTTGCATATGCTTAACTCTGTGAAGCTGTGTTACTTGGCTTTTCTAAAACACCTGATTGGTCTAATAAAGAGCTAAATGGCCAGTAGCTAGGCAGGAGAGGGATAGGCAGGGATGACATGCAGACAGAATAAATAGGAGGAGAAAAAAAAAGAGAAGAAGAGGAAGGAACAACCAAAGGAGAGGTGGATTCCAGGAGCCAGCCACCCAGTCACACAGTCAGCTGCAGAGTAAGAAGGAAAGAGAGGTATATAGAATAGAGAAAGGTAAGAGCCCAGAGGCAAAAGATAGATGGCTAGAAACAAGCTAAGCCAAGGCCAGGCATTCATAAGTAAGAATAAGTCTCCATGTATTTATTTGGGAGCTGGGTGGGAGGCCCTCAAAGAGAAAAAACAAACAAACAAAAAAACACAAAAAAACAAAAGCAAAAAAACAAAAAAATAAAACAATAACAACAACAACAAAAACAAACAAAAGTACAGAGGACCCAGGAGAAATGGTAACTGTGTGTTTGAGTCATTTAGTTTTACAATGGTTTGTCTGTAGTATTGGTAAGTTCAAACAGAGGTGCTGAACACAGCCTAGATCATCCATTACTTTTAGTAAGGAAAGGTCAAAGTGGCTCCAAAGTCCAGTTCTAAAGACACCACTGTGCTTACTACTCACCCTCCTTTTACGATAACACAGGGATTGTACATAGAGTGGGAACAAGAGTACTGTCTATGTCTGCACGTGTGTCTATGCATATACACATGTGTATGCGTGTGCACATACACGAGTAGTCGTCCTCTCTGTTCCTGGTAATGGAGGAAATTATCGCCACCATCCTTCCTGCTGACCTCACTCCGGATCCACAAGTAGGTCCCGCAGCGCTGGCCTTGGTTTCCAGTCTGCATTTCTGTGGCTTTTGTCATTCTGGCAAGGCCGCTGTCCTGCTCTGCATGGGCTCTGCCCTGCTGGCAGGATGGACAGAGGACTTGTCAATGTGCTATTTTCTCCCGAAGCTTTGCATCCCCGTGCCTCTTCAGGAGATTTCAATTCTGCAGAGTTGCCAGAATTGAATGGCCGTCTTACCAGCTGTGGAAACCGAGTCCCAGGGAGAGCACACAACTCACACCAGGATCCAAAATGATTAGTATGGCGTTATCCCTGATGCCCCCTTTATACAAAGAGACTCCTGCGATCGCTATTCCTCCCTTGCCAAAAATCATCCCTTCTTAAGTGAAGGCAAGTTGATCTAGGCATCACAGTTCGGGGAGGCTAGGAGAGGATGAGGGAAACTTGGAAACTGGGGGTCAAGCTGGAGTTTTTCCGGAGGGTTAAGGAGAGTCCCACCCAGGGGCAGGGTCAGAAAGAAACAGATGGCAGTGGACGGGTTGCAGTGAGTACTGCGAGGGGCCTGCGAGCTAAGCCTCTTATGGTATTAAGCTGAAAGAGGAAGGCTTGCATTGTACTGGGCTTCTCCCCCTTCAGTGTTTTCCCAGTGAGCCATGAGGGCCAAGGCCACATCATTCATGTGGCCCAGTTCTTTCTTGATCTGGAGATGGTGTGTGGGACGTCTATATGCAGTTCCTGCTCTGACCACCAGGGTTTCAGAGAGACTTAAAAACATGCCCGGTTTGGGAGCCTCTTTTGTAGCACGTGGTTAGCAAAGACCAACCTTCAGTAAAGAGGAGAGGACCCCAAAGGTTGGACCCATCAGGAACCACAGGCCTGCTCTCTGTGCTGCATGTAGCCCCGGAAGCCCATCCAAACTTCACAGCCTTGGCCCAGCCTTGCTGTCCAGCCTCCTCAGCCAGATTAGCACACTGCCCTTCCTCCAGTCCTTCCAGCTAGTGGGTGATGCTTCGTACTGGCCCATTTCACTTCCTGGTCTCTCCTCAGGCCACACCCCCAGTCCCGCCAGCTCCTCCCACTGCGCTCCACCCCATGTCTCTTGGAAAGGTTCCTATGCCACTTCTCTTCCCTGGCAAGAACCCTGAGCTGCCAGGGTATCTGTGCTCACCTGTCTCTGGGTCTTTCTAAGACCTTATTGCAGTCCCTTGACTGCAGCCACTTGCAGCCATCACACCACATGCACTTTAGAAGTTTCTGGACTATACGTATGGCCCAGTGCCCCTGGAGCTGGAGCAGTGTGGATGCCCACTGCAGGGTGAGGAGGAACCAGAGACGAACTCAAGCCCGCCCCTCTCCCCCCACCGCACACACACACACACACACACACACACACACACACACACACACACACACACACACACACACGGGCCTGTGGCTCACTCACTGCAGAATCTCTGCAGGTCAGTCCCAGAAAATATGAGAACCTGAACCAAGCTCAGGGCAAGCTGGCCGAGAAGACAGCGTGACAGACTTTATTCTCCCTGATGAAGGTCAAGGTTGCCCTGGCAACCTTTCCGTTTCCTCACTGTTCTGATGGAGGATGGTGGCTGATATGCCTTTTCTCTGCATCTGGTGGTCAAGAGGCAGGATGGCCTTGGCTGTACCAGCTGTCATGGTGCATCTATGCATGTCCCTTCTCTGAACAATGAGGCGGGGCTCTGGTCTGAAATACTGTGAGCTCTCCAGTACTTGAGGGCAATGCATTCTTGTTCACGGGTGACCAAGTACAGTGGCTGCCTGAGGTCAGGGGACTAGCAGTGGCCATTGCCACACTTATAGGGCATTGGGAACCTCTATGGCCACCCTGTTTTACTACATTGTCCTCTTCTTGGAGATTGTCCAGTGCCTCCATGATTGGGACGAACTAAGCTGTGTCTGTCTGTTCTTGATTTCTGACTCTGAGGTGAGGAGTCCCTGGGGGTGCATCTCTGCCTCCTCCAAGTCTGGATCCTAGGGACACACATCACAGGATCCTAGGGTCACAGCCCCAGAAACTCCTTTTCCCCACCCTTCCAGCTTGCACTAGGACTATACTTTCTAGTTTTCCTAGGTGCTCTCAGAGCACTCCTGCTCGGGGACAAAGAGCCAGAGCTTCCCAGAGTCCAGCCAAGCCCAGGACAGTAGAGACAGGTGGCAGTTGTCCTCCTGCCTCAAACAAAAGCAATCAAGTCATCATCCTGATTTCTTTTTAAATCAATTCCCATGACAAATGTGTCTGTGAAGGAGGGCCGGCTGCCCCCGGGCATTCAGTGCTTCAGTGAGGACAACAGAAGGAGCCAGATTCATAAAACTATAATGCGCTATTTGAACAGATTTCCCAGTAACCCGACCCCATAGTCTGAGGAGCGGCTCAGCCTTCACAGGGTCCAGATGGAGCCACTCTGTGACCTCCTTGGGGGATAGAAGCAGTTCCGTGTGCCTGGCTGACCAGGGGACACTTGTAAGGAGGGGGACAGAGTAATTAGCAGTGGGCAGGGGTTCTGGGTTGGGGCAAACTCTCTTCCCTAGCACTCACTTGTCTGGTCAAGTTTCCTTGCTCATGTGTAGAGCCTGTAACGACTTTCCTCTGGGTGACAAGAATACATAAGATGAACATAAACCTTGAGACATCAGGGGAGGTGTCTGCATTGTTCAGGGTTCCTGTGTGAGCACAGTGAGGCAGGCTGGAAGCCTCCACCAGTCCGTCCTAATAAGAATCAGAGCCAAATGAAGCCAGACACACTTCTTAGACTTGACCTCCATTGACGTCAGCAGGCAAACTGCTGCTGGCTGTGAATTGTCCAGACAATGGGAAACTCCAAGAATTATAGGCCCCAGAGCAAAGACCTAAGAGTGAGTAAAAGCCTAGGACTGGGCAGGCAAACCTGAGCGGTGGCAGTCAAGACTGGCAGGTCCCTGCAGGCTCTGGTGGATAAAGCTTGGGGATACAAGCTCAGGGGGACTGTCCCTGATGGCCCGTTGCAGACTTTATTCTTTTTGTTATTTTTTTTTTTTTTTTGAGACAGAGTTTTCTCTTTGTGTCCTTGACTGTCCTGGTACTCACTATGTAGACCAGGCTGGCCTTGAACTCACAGAGATCCACCTGCCTCTGCCTACCGAGTGCTGGGATAAAAGGTGTACACCATTACCGCCTGGCACAGACTTTATTCTTTTAGTGCACAGTGGCGAACACGTTCTGGGGCTCTGCTGCCCACACTGTGAGAAGAAAAGGAAATATAAAATGCCCAGAACATTCCCTCCTTATTGAGGCTCACTTTTAGAAGCTAGTTGACCATAGCCGAGCCTGCTGGGGTTCCTCAGAACCTACCAGGGCAGGGGTGAGGGGTGGAAATAGCTAACATCCAACCCTTCTGGCCTTCCACCCAGTGAACTGAAGAATTGAAACCCAAGTTCACAGCTTGGGCCTGGGTGTTTACAAAGAGGCTGAGACCCAATCCTGGGGCTTCAGGACACCTCCTTCCCCACTTCTGCAGCCATGTCACTGAAGGCATAAGGATAAGTCTACGCAACACATTCTGACCCGGATCTCCTTATGACCTGGATAGAGGATGTCACCAGAGTTGTATAGATGAGGAAAGTGGGGCTCAAGGGGACAAGAGACCTGAAGGAAACACTGTCAATAGCAAACCAGGACCCAGGACCCAGACTAGATTTCCTTGCCCCTATAGCAAGTAGCAGCAGGGATGCCCCGCCCTCCTCCATCAGCACCAAGTCTAATTCTCTTGCCCCAGAGAGTCCTGATTCTGAAACTGGGAGTGACCCTCAATTGCACAAAGTAACCTCAAATAGCTTCTTCCAGCTTGGTTCAGGGAGGCCAACAGGGTGACTCTAGCAGGTTTGGGTCCTGCTGCCGGGCTTCTCTGTGTCACCACCATACTCTCCCAGGGGTCAGGGAAGTTGCTCTTACATATTAAGACCCTGATGAGTGTGAAGATGCCCACTGAGGACCCCAGGCTCTTGTATAAGCCTGCCAGAGCTCAGGGCCAACCTGTCTCCATGATGAGAGCTGGTGCCTTTGATGATTGCTTCGAGAACAATCTGTGCTACTTGGCAGAGGCAAACAGACAAACCTTTACATCTTCTACCTTAACTAGGGCATGTGTCAGGGAAAAGCAAAAGACTTCAAAGCTTAGGCTCTGGTGTTGGGCCCTCTGGGTTCCAGTCTTGCTCCCGGCTGTGTGACCTTAAGAAAGCTCTTTTAGTCTTGGGTTTTTTCTTATTAAAAGCATATGATAATTAAAACCAGTTTATGGATGCTCCAGGGGATGAAGAAGATGAGACATTATAAAAGGTCTTGACTCCCAGTAGAAGGTGATGGTAAACTGTTAGTAGTATCATGATATTCTCCTCTGGGGCATCTTCAAAGTGACAGAAGAGTCCACCGTAAGGCAAGCTCACAGCTTTTCCCTGGGTGACCATGGGTCAGTTCTTATCTGGTTGGGAAAAGGAAGAGGCTACCCCAGCCCATCTTGGGTGTGAAGTCATCAGCAAAGCTTAAAGAGAGCCAGGGAAGGGTCAGCTGTCAGGAGGTCCCACCCTGCTACATCCAGGATATTAGTGCTGGGAGCTTGGAATTTCCTGACCATCAGGATGAGCCATCTGAAGTGAGAGCTTCATTTCCCTCACCCGTCCAGGTTGGCCATCTCTCAGGGGAAGGCACATGAGTGACAAGCTATAATTAAAGCCTCAGTGTTGCTCTCATCGGAGAGTCTGTGGTCAAGCACACAGGTGAGGGCCAGCCTCTGCCTGACGCCTACAGGCCCCTTCTCCCTGCTGTTCTGTCTGCTAGAATGGGTGTCCCCTCTTCTCATGGACTTTACTGGCCTGTCTCCAGTCCATCTGGAGGGTTTTGAGAAGTCCTGGGACCCTTTCGCCCTGAGGGTCTGGGAGGCTGTCTGTCTGGAGACAATGGACCCGGGTGATGATAACCAGGAAGGGAACCCAATGATGGTAGCTGTGATAGGGATGGCATTGCTCCTCCAGGTTGCATTTCCCTGGTTCCACCTGCCTGCAGCACTAGGGCAAGCCTGGGTGTAGGGGATGGGGAGAAGCTCCTCTCTCCTAGGAGCTGCAGGCAGCCCATGCCACCCTGCTGGCCTGGCTTTGCTGGCCTTCTATGTACCTAGCTTGTGTTGTATTTCAAAGGGAAGAGGTTGACTCCCCCTCTCTGGGGTCTTATCTTTTCATTTGATCAGCAAATATTCACTGGGGATTTGCATTATGCCCTAGAAACACAGAAAAGCATGCAGAATTGTCCCCAGCTCAGAGAGGAGAGCCAGGTACCAATGGACTGAGGGGACAGCTCCAAGCTCCAAGTGTACTGGGTGAAGAGACCAAGGCAGAAGCTGCTGTGACCCATGTCTAGCACCAAGGATCCAAATTTCTTTCTCCCAGTTTCTAGCCTGAGTCACTGTCCTAGGCCAGTGAGCTACAATCCCACATGTGTGATCTTTTCCAGGCCATCTAGACAGCCTTGATCTCTCCAGACATTCCTTGGCAAGGAAGCAGTATTCTTATTTTACACCTGGGACAAGGAGAGGTGGGAAGGGACACCAGATCCTAATGATTCTCCTGCACACTTATTTCTTTGTTGTCTAAGAGGAAACTCATAGTTCTCTTTGCCATCTGCAGCATCCTCAGGAAGCCATCATTCCCCAAGGGAGGAAACAGTCTTTAATTCTTTTATGTCTCTTTCCCAAACCAGCTTTCTGATGGAAGTCTTGGGTCTGTCAAGCTGGTCCTCTTTAGAGAGTAAACTTTGAGGCATGTATGGCAGCACACACCTGCAGCCCTCCAGGAGGCTGAAGCAGGAAGATTGCCCGTAAGTCTGGGGATAGCCTGGGCTATGGAACACCAAACCAACTAACAACAGAAAGAGAGTAATGTGTTCAGCCTGTAACCCTCCTGTTGGGAGACACTGAAGGGTGGGGGTTGGGGAGGTAGTGTCAGGGCATTCACTGCCCAGCTTTCTCCCTGAGGAAGTGACAGTAGCCGGCTCACTCTGCCTGTCAGGAAGCATCTCTTACTGTGGACTCCACTCTCCCTGGACTCCCATTAGCTTGCCAGGGCAGTTCAGCAAGACGTCATCCACAGCATGCGTTGGAATAGAGGTGTTTTCAGGGTGCCAGGGATAAGCCTCGGTTTTATCTTCCCTAAAGTGTAGACAAGATTCACACAGGTCCTGCCTATTTCACATGCTGCTAAAGCCCAAAGACCAGGAGCCAACAGGGCCACACACACTCTGCAAGCTGCAAGGAGGTCTCACTTCCAATAGCTTCTGGGGGCTCACTGATCACCACTACTATTTCATAGTGAGCTGTGAAGAGAACGGTCTCTCACTTCTGCTAGCTTCTGGAGGTTTGCTGGCCATCCCTGGCATGACATGGTATGCCCCTATGTGCCTCACTTGCAGGGCTCACATTTCAGCTTCTGTTGCCATTGTCATGTGCCATTCTGCCCTTGTGGGTCCATCTCAATGTCTATTCTATGGACACTAGTCACATGGATACAGATCCATCTGCACTAGGCTGGCCTCATAGGAGGCGCACTAACAACAACCTATCTCCAATAAAGTCACATTATGAGACACTGGGGTGAAGATTTGAAATGGTCACCCTTGGGGACATATTCCAAACAGTTGTTGGGATCTCCTATCCCCCCCACCAAAGGCCACATCAATGGCTGGTGTCGTCACTGCTATCATATTGCAAGACACCACAGGGAAGGGTGTCATTGTCCCTTGATTTGACAGAGTCAAAACAAGACACAGTACATGCTCAATAAACGCTTCTTGATACTGTTGATGGTAGTGTCTTGCTCATCCGGGCTCAGCCTTGATATCTGGATACAGAGTCACTCCACAGAACACAATCCACCCAAGGCCAGTTTCTCAGGGTCCATGTGGTCTGGCCTTCAACTGAACCCTGACATCACAGAATCCTTCATCACCAGTCTTGGGAGAGGCCAGTCCCCCCACCCCTAGTGGGGCCCTTACTTTTAGCGTGACAGCTCTTCTATCTAGGAGGCAGGGAAACAGAGATATTTTAAGATGAGCGTGTCAGCTGGGGTCAGTTTCCGCTTGGCTATCACTGGTGCTGTCAGGAGGAGAGTGGTTTTGGCTGTCCGGAGGGAGCCTATCAATCACTCCTGACAGTCCTTAATTGGACAAAGGAGCCCCCACCACCATATTACAGAGAGGGAGAGACTGTACTATTGTTCAAGCTCAACAAAGAATTTTGGACAGGAGTTTTAAATTTTAAACATGATCTCTTGTATCTTTCAAGCATTTAGACCCCCTAAGGTCTCAGGTCCTCTCAGGTCTGAGGACCTCCTACTTTTCTTCTAGGAAACTGGTCTCTTTACTCAAAGACAGACACACACATACACACATACAAACACACACACACACACACACACACACACACACACATTCATCCAACATTCACTGGGCTCCTCTGTTATACCAGGTGCTTTGGGCAGTGTATCAGGAAGCCTGTGGTCTTGGGCCAGCAAGATAACTAAGTAGATAAAGGCACCAAGTCTGACAACTTGAGTTCAATTCTTGGGTTCCACACAGGGATTGAAAGAGTTGATTTTTTCAAGTTGTCCTCTGACCATCACAGTCATGCTATCACACACACACACACACACACACACACACACACACACACACCTCACCTCGGTCCTCAGCCAGCAGCCCGGTCACATAGTCAACCTGGATCTACAGTAGAGTTTAATATTAAGATAAAGGGAGTTAGTCCATGCAAGCCAGGGAGAAATAAAAGCTCCCACAGCAGGCAGTGGTGAGAGTCAGAGAGCTGCCAGCTTGTGAGCTTGGTACACCAAGTGGGAGGAGTCTCAGAAACCACCCAGAAGCACTGTGACCACACTGGTACATGGCCAGCGCCAAACCACTACTGGGTCCAGAATCTAGAGTCAGGATTGCTTAAGTTCCACCTGATTCTGGTTAAGATTGTTCTAGAAAGAGTGGCAGCTTTGCATATATAGGGCTGAAAAAAAAAACAGCTCTACTCCCCCCCTCCTGTGTGTGTGTGTGTGTGTGTGTGTGTGTGTGTGTATTCCAAAAAATCTTGGACCAACAAGTCTCACTTGGTTTGGAGTATTAGGCAAGATGCTTACAGAGAACAGAACAAAAAAGCTGATGTCACATGGGCTTTATTGGGAACGTGAGTTATCATCTCCCTGAGAGGCATCTCTGGTGGGCTGGGCTTGGTTAGTTCAGTGTCTTCTGGACAGCCAGGGAGAAGGCCACCTTTACAACCCCAGCCTCTGCATTTGGTCATCTAATACTGAGTCATTTAGTCCCAGAGCCCATACGTTGACAACACTTAGAGATGAAAGACAGGCAGGGACAGCTGTGTCCATGACAGTGGCTGCTGACGCTTCTCCTCCTCTTTCTTCGCCTCTTCCTTTCGGTACCCTCCTTTTTTGATACAGAGCTTCACACTGTAACTCAGGCTGACTTTAAACACACACTGAGCCCCTGCCTTGGCTTCCCCAATACTGGGATCATAGACTTAGACTCCCATGCCCCAGTACCAGGGCTTCTTTTCAACAAAGAAAACCTCCTTGGAAACTCCTCCACATAGTTAACCTGTATCTCTTTGCATGGCATGTCACTTTCCAAACTATGACTGGAGAGGAGCATAGGACTGATATGATTAGCCTAGATGAATCAAGATTAACCCTGAGGATGGGCAGAGAAGGATGCAGCATTAGCCCTGGATTGGAAGAAGGACTCCATCAGATTTTTACATAAGTCATGGGGCTGTTAATAGCATCACTGAGCCTAATTACCTCATCTGTAAAGTGGGTACAAGGGATAGTACCTTCCCCATACACATTGTATGCAATCATTTAAATTGTCTAATACGGAGTCCCATATATTTAATTAACATTTTATTTCCCCCTTTCTTGCCCTGAACATTAACTATGCTTCACTGGCTTCTTGCCTGGTCGTCAGTTCTGCTTTTAAGCTTTCTTTCTCACATCTGATGTTTATGAAACATCTAAACACACACACACACACACACACACACACACACACACCTCTACCTAACTGCAGGAATTTATATTTATCCCTTTTACATGTTTCCAGCCCATTATTCCAACCTGTCAAGATGCCTTTGAATCTTGATTCTGCCATTCTTTCTATTAACAATCCCTCTGGCTTTGTGTCAACTGCAAATTTGATAAGCGTGTCTTTCATTCTGCTTCATCCAGGATGCGGAGAGAAATACAGAGATGGACAAGGTCAAGGGCTGAGCCTTGGAACGTTGTTGCAAATGCTCTTGAGCTCACACCACTCCACCCCTGCTTCCTCAGTGCCCCAGCCTCGAGGCAGGAAGTCCTCACCTTCTTACTCTATATGGTTTAAGGAAGGTCTCACTAGAATCTCTCAGAACCCTGGTACCTCCTCCCCCACTGGAAAGTCTGTTAGGCACAGCTCAGGCTGGGTAAATGCATGCCGGTCACCAGGGACCCCTGTAGCCTCTTCCTAAATCCTTACGTTAAGAAATATGCCATAATTGTTCAAACTTGCCAGTCTGTTGCTGGAAGTTAATGTTATATATTGTATATTGCACTGTCAGTAACCTCAGTGAGGCTGCCAGAGGGTGGTAGTCACCCTAGGACCTTGTGTCTAGACAAATGAACCCCTGGAGAGGCCAGAGCATCTCTTCAGGTCCCTTCTTCCTTGCTCCTCTGTGCCCTCCCCTCTTTGAGATATCGGTGACTGAGGGTTCTCAGATCAGTGACCAGAGAGATGATGTGGGCAGAAAGAACCAAGGCATCTAGAAGGTCTCCACACAGGACAAAGGAGTGGTGCTTACTTGGCCAATGGAGCAGGAAGATGCCTAGGAGAAGCTGAGGTCCAGAGGAAAGGCAGGATGAGGGGTAGAGAACTCTGGGTAGAGGACTCCAACAGGGGTCTATCAGAACTCCTGGGTAAAGCCCTCACAGAGAGTGTGGCCAATGACAATGCGACCATGGGCCAACAGCTGGTCCACATCTTGAATCACCATTCTCAGCTGGGTGACACCAGTAGCGTCTCCATGACTTCCTACACATCTATGCCTTCCAAAACTGCTTCCTCACCTCTGCCTGTGGGAGGAGCAGCGATGAGGAGGGTGAAGCTGTCCATCTGCAAAAGTCTACACAGCTGCACTTTGGCGGTCTCCCATGCTAGGTGGCTCCTTCCCTGTGCTTTCCCTGGGGGCAGCCTCCCATCTTCAAGAAACCTGCAGGAGTGACCTGACGACTTGATACCCTATTTTCTAGATGCAACTACCCATTCTACAGAGCTGCCCCTACCAAGCCCTGGCTTTGGCAGCTTTATTATAAGTTTATTACATGCTAATTCAAGCAAATAAATTTGCCCCAGCTGTGAAACAGAGGAGATTAATAACCTCAAAGATTACTTCGCTGCTTTGATGAGTTTCTTGAGCAGAGTATATTTAGGGAGAGCAACTAGATTAGTCAAAACCCCCTTTAATTATTAGTGACACTGTGCAAACGACTCTGTATGACCGGAATACCAACTATTCAACTCCTTGACCTTCGTATTCAAATAAACACATCTTATCAACACACCAAGCCTTGTGTCCACACACCATGACAACTGCTGTCCTCGGGACCTGGCAATGGAGCAGGCTAGTGTGAGCACACCATTATGGGTGGGGTAGCAGGCTTAAAGTTGTAGATGCCCCCAACTCTTGTCTTTGCCGCAGTTCTGGATTGGAGCCACTAGGAATGTTCTGGGCATCCTAGAACTAGAAACATTGAAGAAGGGAAATGACTTGTTCAAAGTTATGCGGGAAATGAGCCTTCTTGTTTGGCTATCTATATTTTGGAGTGGAATGTTCCATTTTCAAGATTTACAGAAAAAAAAAAAAGCTGGATCTACTTCCATCAGAAGCCATGAAGGCAACTCTATCCATTTCTGGGGACATGTTGCTTTCTCTGGAGTCTTGGTGTGGCTCTATCTTAGGGATTTCCATTTGAAAACTTAGATGTGCTTGGTTTGGAGAATGATGTGGAATAGTCATTTCAATGGCAGAGCTGCTGCCTCTCTAGGTGGGGGAGGGGAAGGAGAGCTCTGTCTTCAGTCTGCTGCATAGATCCTGACACAAAGTGACTGCAGGAGTCTACAAGAGGAAGCAGGTGACTACAGCTTGAACAGGGAGCGGAGAGTAAGAGTGGGTAGGCAAGGGGATGAGGATAAGGTTAGTTGGTGGAGTGCTTGCTTTGAATCACAAAGCCCTGGGTTCCATTGATGCCCAGCACCTCATAAAATGAGCACAGTGATATGAGCCTGCAATCCCAGAACTCAGGAGGTAGAGGCCAGAGGATCAGAAGTTCAAGGTCAGTTTTGACTATGTGGTAAATTCGAGGTGAGCTAGGGATACATAAAACCCTGTCTCAGGAAACAGGGGCTTGGGTACAGGTAGGGCTAGGCTGGTTCCTCTCCTAATGACCTTCTCACAGAGCTGTGGAAAGAGTCCAAGGATGGCTCACCCTCAATGACCTAACAACACAAAGAACTACCTGAACTCTAGCCCCACCTCCCAATGGGGCTTCTCTAAGGACCACAGCATGGGCTCTTGAGGGACACTCAGAACACCATTGCAACTCCTTACGCGGATCCCAGCACAAGACCCTCACACAGGAGCCGCCTCCAAATCCACCAGCTTGCCTGTAAAGGGCGCACAGACCGACCCCCATGCTTTCTAGATAGGGAAACCAGTGCTCCGAGAGTTCAATCGACACATTCTAAAATGACCTTCTTGCACTTGTCTAGCTGGGAAAGTAGCCCTGGTCTCTCCTGACTTGTATCACTTCCTTTGAGGAGCTTCCCTGCAGGCTCCTCCCTCCACCTCAGATGACACTTGATGGCACCACCATGCTGACAAGCCATCTCCTTATTCTGTTGCCCC